>NC_054504.1:2301478-2423978 GCF_017639515.1 Carcharodon carcharias
CCCCTCCCCCACACCATTGGTCAACTGGCCGAAATCTGACCGAGGGATGAAATCCGGAAATTTACTGATCAGCTTTTTTGTCTTTTCCCTTTCGCTAAATCTCCCCCTCTGTCCCTCACCCCCTCTGTCCCTCACCCCCTCTGTCCCTCACCCCCTCTGTCCCTCACCCCCTCTGTCCCTCACCCCCTCTGTCCCTCACCCCCTCTGATCCCCCGTTCTCTCTGTCCCTCATTCTCTCTGTCCCCCACTCTGTATCCCTCCATCTCCCTCACTCTCTCTGTCCCTCACTCTCTCTGTCCCCCACTCTGTAACCCTCAATCTCCCTCACTCTCTCTGTCCCTCACTCTCTCTGTCCCCCACTCTGTATCCCTCAATCTCCCTCACTCTCTCTGTCCCTCACTCTCTCTGTCCCCCACTCTGTATCCCTCAATCTCCCTCACTCTCTCTGTCCCTCACCCTCTCTGTCCCTCACTCTGTATCCTTCAATCTCCCCCTCTCCCTCAATCTCTCTGTTCCTCACTCTGTATCCCTCAATCTCCCCCTCTCCCTCACTCTCTCTGTCCCCCACTCTTTATCCCTCAATCTCCCCCTCTCCCTCACTCTCTCTGTCCCCCACTCTTTATCCCTCAATCTCCCCCTCTCCCTCACTCTCTCTGTCCCCCACTCTGTATCCCTCAATCTCCCCCTCTCCCTCACTCTCTCTGACCCTCGCTCTCTCTGTCCCTCACTCTCTCTGTCCCCCACTCTGTATCCCTCAATCTCCCCCTCTCCCTCACTCTCTCTGTCCCCCACTCTGTATCCCTCAATCTCCCCCTCTCCCTCACTCTCTCTGACCCTCGCTCTCTCTGTCCCTCACTCTCTCCCACACTGATTCCCTCAATCTCCCCATCTCCCCCTCTCCCCCACTCTCTCTGTCCCCCACTCTCTCTGTCCCCCACTCTCTCCCACATTCTGACTCCCTCAATCTCCCCCACCCCATCTTTCCCTCATTCTCACTGTCCCTCACTCTGTCTCCCTCAATCTCCTCCCTCCCCCATTCTCTCTGTCCCTCACTCTCTCCCACACTCTGACTCCCTCAATCTCCCCCTCTCCCCACCCCCTCTTTCCCTCATTCTCTCTGTCCCTCACTCTGTCTCCCTCAATCTCCCCCTCTCCCCCATTCTCTCTGTCCCTCACTCTCTCCCACACTCTGACTCCCTCAATCTCCCCCTCTCCCCACCCCCTCTTTCCCTCATTCTCTCTGTCCCTCACTCTGTCTCCCTCAATCTCCCCCTCTCCCCCATTCTCTCTGTCCCTCACTCTGTCTCCCTCAATCTCCCCCTCTCCCCCATTCTCTCTGTCCCTCACTCTCTCCCACACTCTGACTCCCTCAATCTCCCCCTCTCCCCACCCCCTCTTTCCCTCATTCTCTCTGTCCCTCACTCTGCCTCCCTCAATCTCCCCCTCTCCCCCACCCCCTCTTCCACACTCTCTCTATCCCTCACTATCTCTGTCCCTCACCCTCTCCCCCTCACTTTACCCCTCACCCCCTCCCTCTCTCTCCCTCACCCTCTCCCTCATCCTCTGCCTCGCCCTCTCCCTCCACATCACTATCTCTACCCCTCCCCTCCACCTCTCGCTCTCTCTGCCTCTCACACCTCCCCCCCCCCAACTCCCAGAGCTCATTCACAGATTTATAGTGGATCATCAGAAGAACCAGCGAGGGTCTCTCTGTATCAACCCCCAGTCGGCGGCCTTCCGAAGCTTCATTAGGTAACACAGCCGCTAGTCTCTTCCTCTGGAGGATACGAGAGTGAGTGTCAGTGCAACAGGTTGTGTGAGGGCCTGTATCTGTTAGTGCATGGGTGAGAGACAAGAGTGTATGAGAGAAAGCAGCAGACAGCGAGCGTGTACGAGAGAGATAAAGAAAGGAAGAGTCTGTGACAGAAGGAGAGTGTGTGAGAGAGGGAGAAAGGGTGTGAGGGAGAGAGGGAAAGTGTGCGAGAGAGAGAGAGAGGGAAAGTGTGCGAGAGAGGGGGAAAGTGTGCAAGAGAGAGAGGGAAAGTGTGCGAGAGAGAGGGAAAGTGTGCAAGAGAGAGGGAAAGTGTGCGAGAGAGAGGGAAAGTGTGCGAGAGAGAGGGGGAAAGTGTGCAAGAGAGAGAGGGAAAGTGTGCGAGAGAGAGAGAGGGAAAGTGTGTGAGAGAGTGAGAGGGAAAGTGTGTGAGAGAGAGAGGGAAAGTGTACGAGAGAGAGGGAAAGTGTACGAGAGAGAGGGAAAGTGTGCGAGAGAGAGGGAAAGTGTGCGAGAGAGAGAGAGGGAAAGTGTGTGAGAGAGAGAGAGAGGGAAAGTGTGCGAGAGAGAGAGAGGGAAAGTGTACGAGAGAGAGGGAAAGTGTGTGAGAGAGAGAGAGAGGGAAAGTGTGCGAGAGAGAGGGAAAGTGTACGAGAGAGAGGGAAAGTGTGCGAGAGAGAGAGAGGGAAAGTGTGCAAGAGAGAGAGAGAGGGAAAGTGTGCGAGAGAGAGGGAAAGTGTGCGAGAGAGAGAGAGGGAAAGTGTGCGAGAGAGAGAGAGGGAAAGTGTATGAGAGAGAGAGAGAGAGGGAAAGTGTATGAGAGAGAGAGGGAAAGTGTGCGAGAGAGAGAGAGGGAAAGTGTGCGAGAGAGAGAGAGGGAAAGTGTATGAGAGAGAGAGAGAGAGGGAAAGTGTATGAGAGAGAGAGGGAAAGTGTGCGAGAGAGAGAGAGGGAAAGTGTGCGAGAGAGAGAGAGGGAAAGTGTATGAGAGAGAGAGAGAGAGGGAAAGTGTATGAGAGAGAGAGGGAAAGTGTGCGAGAGAGAGAGAGGGAAAGTGTATGAGAGAGAGAGGGAGAGGGAAAGTGTATGAGAGAGAGAGGGAAAGTGTGCGAGAGAGAAAGAGGGAAAGTGTGCGAGAGAGAGAGGGAAAGTGTGCGAGAGAGAGAGAGTGAAAGTGTGCGAGAGAGAGAGAGAGGGAAAGTGTGCGAGAGAGAGAGAGTGAAAGTGTGCGAGAGAGAGAGGGAAAGTGTGCGAGAGAGAGAGAGGGAAAGTGTGCGAGAGAGAGGGAGAGAGAAAGTGTGCGAGAGAGAGGGAGAGAGAAAGTGTGCGAGAGAGAGAGGGGCAGAGAGAGAGAGGGGGAGAGAGAGAGAGGGGGAGAGAGAGGGGGGGAGAGAGAGGGGGAGAGAGAGGGGGGAGAGAGAGGGGGAGAGAGAGAGAGGGGGAGAGAGAGGGGGAGAGAGAGAGAGAGACTGAGAAAGAGAGGGAGAGAGAGAGTGTGTGAGAGATAGAGAGACTGAGAAAGAGAGGGAGAGAGAGAGTGAGATTGTAATGACATCTGTTGCCCCTCTGAGCTCTTTTCTCCGCCATCCCACACACAGGTCGACAGCCTGGCATTCCTCCAAGGGGCCCAAGAAGGACGAGCGATGAACACCAGAGACTGGGTGAGAACCAAACATTGCAGTAGGAGTCTGGCCGGGGATGAGTAGGGGGGCCAGGGGGTGTGTGGTTTCCCCTCACTCCCTGAGCGGGTACAGGGGTAACACTGACTCTCACTCCCTGAGTGGGTACAGGGGTAACGCTGACTCTCATTCCCTGAGTGGGTACAGGGATAACGCTGACTCTCACTCCCTGAGCGGGTACAGGGGTAACACTGACTCTCACTCCCTGAGTGGGTACAGGGGTAAAACTGACTCTCAATCCCTGAGTGGGTACAGGGGTAACGCTGACTCTCACTCCCTGAGTGGGTACAGGGGTAACACTGACTCTCACTCCGTGAGTGGGTACAGGGGTAACACTGACTCTCACTCCCTGAGTGGGTACAGGGGTAACGCTGACTCTCACTCCCTGAGTGAGTACAGGGGTAACACTGACTCTCACTCCCTGAGTGGGTACAGGGGTAATGCTGACTCTCACTCCCTGAGCGGGTACAGGGGTAATGCTGATTCTCAGTCCCTGAGTGGGTACATGTGTAACACTGACTCTCACTCCTGAGCGGGTACAGGGGTAAAGCTTACTCTCACTCCCTGAGTGGGTACAGGGATAACACTGACTCTCACTCCCTGAGTGGGTACAGGGGTAACACTGACTCTCACTCCCTGAGTGGGTACAGGGGTAACGCTGACTCTCACTCCCTGAACGGGTACAGGGGTAACATTGACTCTCACTCCCTGAGTGGGTACAGGGCTAACACTGACTCTCAGTCCCTGAGTGGGTACAGGGGTAAAGCTGACTCTCAGTCCCTGAGTGGGTACAGGGCTAACACTGACTCTCACTCCCTGAGCGGGTACAGCGATAACGCTGACTCTCCCTCCCTTAGTGGGTACAGGGGTAAAGCTGACTCTCAGTCCCTGAGTGGGAACAGGGGTAACGCTGATTCTCACTCCCTGAACGGGTACAGGGGTAACATTGACTCTCACACCCTGAGTGGGTACAGGGCTAACACTGACTCTCAGTCCCTGAGTGGGTACAGGGGTAAAGCTGACTCTCAGTCCCTGAGTGGGTACAAGGGTAACGCTGACTCTCAGTCCCTGAGCGGGTACAGGGGTAACGCTGACTCTCACTCCCTGAGTGCGTACAGGGTTAACGCTGATTCTCACTTCCTGAGTGGGTACAGGGGTTACACTGACTCTCACTCCCTGAGTGGGTACAGGGGTAATGCTGACTCTCACTCCCTGAGCGGGTACAGGGGTAACACTGACACTCACTCCCTGAGTGGGTACAGGGGTAACACTGACTCTCACTCCCTGAGTGTACAGGGGTAACGCTGACTCTCACTCCCTGAGTGGGTACAGGGGTAATGCTGACTCTCACTCCCTGAGTGGGTACAGGGGTAACGCTGACTCTCACTCCCTGAGCGGGTACAGGGGTTACACTGACACTCACTCCCTGAGTGTACAGGGGTAACACTGACTCTCACTCCCTGAGTGGGTACAGGGGTAACACTGACTCTCCCTCCCTGAGCGGGGTACAGGGGTTACACTGACTCTCACTCCCTGAGCAGGGTACAGGGGTAATGCTGACTCTCACTCCCTGAGTGGGTACAGGGGTAACACTGACTCTCAGTCCCTGAGTGGGTACAGGGGTAACACTTACTCTCACTCCCTGAGTGGGTACAGGGGTAAAGCTTACTCTCCCTCCCTGAGTGGGTACAGGGGTAACACTGTCTCTCACTCCCTGATTGGGTACAGGGGTAACACTGACTCTCAATCCCTGAGTGGGTACAGGGGTAACGCTGACTCTCACTCCCTGAGCGGGGTGCACGGGTAACACAGACTCTCACTCCCTGATTGGGTACAGCGGTAACGCTGACTCTCACTCCCTGAGCGGGGTACAGGGGTAAGACTGTCTCTCACTCCCTGAACGGGTACAGGGGTAACATTGACTCTCACTCCCTGAGTGGGTACAGGGCTAACACTGACTCTCACTCACTGAGTGGGTACAGGGGTAACGCTGACTCTCACTCCCTGAGTGGGTACAGGGGTAACGCTGACTCTCACTCCCTGAGTGGGTACAGGGGTAACGCTGACTCTCACTCCCTGAGTGGGTACAGTGGTAACACTGACTCTCACTCCCTGAGTGGGTACAGGTGTAACACTGACTCTCACTCCCTGAGCGGGTACAGGGGGATTTCCAAACGCTAAACGCAACAGGCGAGAACCCCCCCCCCCCTCCCTCCTCGATTTGAGAATATCATCACTCCGCAGCGCTGGATGGGGGAGTTGTCTAACCACCGGGCCGCTTTGGGAGAAAGGGTTGTTGACGGTGGTGATATTATCTACAGGATGTGCTAATGGGGACATTAAGGGAAGCAAGCTAGTGGCAGATGGCCCTAGTGGGGGTGGTGTGTGGGGGGAAGGGATCGAAATGGGCTAGAAGGTGGAGATGAAACAATAGATCGAAATAAATTTATAAATAGGAGGGAAGAGAAGAACTTAGATGTTGAGAAAATGTTTTAATAAATTATTGGAAAATGGGGGGGAATCAGAAAGCAGGTGGGGATGGAGGAGAGCGTTCATGATCTGAAATTGTTGAACTCGGTGTTAAGTCCGGGAGGCTGTAAAGTGCCTAGTCGGAAGATAAGGTGCTGTTCCTCCAGTTTGCGTTGAGCTTCACTGGAACAATGCAGCAGGGCAAGGACGGACATGTGGGCATGAGAGCAGGGTGGGGGTGTTAGCTAGGCTATTGAGTTGGACGATCATGATGAACGGCGGGGCAGGGTCGAGGGGCTGAATGGCCTTACTCCCTGCTCCTAGTTTCGATAGCATCGAGCTCCAGCTTGCCGGGCTGCTCGTTGACCCCAGCGGGCCTACCAGGATTGGCTCACTGCTCACCCGGTTTTAGGGTCTGTGTCACGGGTCGATCCCAGATTCCGCTCCTGGGTTTTTATTGACCGTAAACGCGTCAAAAGGCTTCGTATCCGGGGTGGAGTGGGGGGGGTGGTGTGTGGGAGAGGGCGTGGGGCGAGGTGAGGTGGCACGAGGCCGCGGGTCAGCCCGTAGGCTTGGCTCCCGCGTGCGGACGGGAAGGATCTCATTCTCCTTGCCCTCTCCCCCACCTCCCCTTCCCTCACCCCCGCCCACCACCCCCCCCCCCACCTCCTCGGGATGCCCTTGTTAAACGTAACCACACCGGTTATCAGAAACGGGGTTGGCGGGGGGAGGTGTCGAGCGCGGAGTGACAGAGCCGACTTTACGCGCTTGACATCAATGGGATCCGGTTGGTCCTCGTCGCCAGTTTGTGTTTCGGTTTATCCGGTTTCGCTTCGGCCGGCGATTGCTAGCCCCGCCCTGGATGTTAACGTGTCAGCGGGTGCTTGGAACAAGATAGGCAGACAGACCGATGGGCCAGGCAAACGCTGGCGGTCTATTGGACTCGATCAACTGAGAATAGAGCACCAACGCCGCGTGTCCTTCTCCAATCACCTCCAGCTCTGGACTTACAGTTCCCACACTGCGCAGGGATTGTCCAACTCAGTCTCGCGGGCCAACTCATGACATTCCCTCAACAGAATATTGCACTCCACTTCACCACGCAGATGGACAGAGAGAGATCGTTGATGGGGGGGCGGGATGGGAGAGAGAAATAGATGAGTCAGAGAGGGAGGGAGACAGAGACAGACAGACTGAGAGAGACAGAGGACACACAGAGAGAAACAGACAGACAAACAGAGAGAGAGAGACAGACAGACAGAGATCACGATGGGTTGAGAGAGATGGAGTCTTCAATGAGGAGATGGAGAGAGTCATAGAGAGACAGACAGAGAGAGAGAGAGACAGACAGAGAGAGAGACAGACAGAGAGAGAGACAGGCAGAGAGAGAGAGACAGGCAGAGAGAGAGAGACAGGCAGAGAGAGAGAGACAGACACAGAGAGACAGACAGACAGACAGAGATCACGATGGGTAGAGAGAGATGGAGTCTTCAATGAGGAGATGGAGAGAGTCATAGAGAGAGGGAGAGAGACAGACAGATCACAATGGGTAGAGAGAGATGGAGTCTTCAATGAGGAGACAGAGAGAGACATAGAGGGAGAGAGAGAGGGGGAGAGAGACAGATAGATCATGATGGGTAGAGAGAGATGGAGTCTTCAATGAGGAGATGGAGAGAGTCATAGAGAGAGGGAGAGAGAGACATAGAGAGAGACAGACAGACAGACAGACAGGCAGAGGTCACGATGGGTAGAGAGAGATGGAGTCTTCAATGAGGAGATGGAGAGAGTCATAGAGAGAAGGAGAGAGACAGACAGATCACAATGGGTAGAGAGAGATGGAGTCTTCAATGAGGAGACAGAGAGAGACATAGAGGGAGAGAGAGAGGGGGAGAGAGACAGATAGATCACGATGGGTAGAGAGAGATGGAGTCTTCAATGAGGAGACAGAGACATAGAGAGAGGGAGAGAGACAGATCATGATGGGTAGAGAGAGATGGAGTCTTCGATGGGGAGATGGAGAGAGTCATAGAGAGAGGGAGAGAGAGAGGGAGAGAGACAGACAGATCACGATGGGTAGAGAGAGATGGATCTTCAATGAGGAGATGGAGAAAGTCACAGAGAGAGGGAGACAGACAGATCATGATGGGTAGAGAGAGATGGAGTCTTCGATGGGGAGACATAGAGAGAGGGGGAGAGAGAGGGGGAGAGAGAGAGATGGAGTTGGGGAAGAGGGAATTGGATCAATGTTTTGCCAGTCTACCCCACACTGAGTGTGAGTTTTATTTGTTAGTAACCTTCCACACGTATCCCAGGGATGGGCAGTGGGGTTGTATTGTGCAGCCGCGTTCTAAGTCTCTCTTCCTCTCCGTGTGTCTGCAGCTCTTGTCACAGCTATCTGAGTGACACCCCAGGGTGACACCGAGGGAGGACATCACAGACCCCGCGCCACTCTCCTTGAGAACAGCTGGCTGCTGGACCCTGGTCCAGACCTGGCCCAGACTGCACCTGCAACAAGGGGACAACTTTGGTAATCTTCAGGAGTACGTAGCCCACAGCGAACACGTCTGGAACATTGGACCCACACTGCCCTGTACACCAATCTCTGTTTATACAGGGTGAGGATCACTCACTGTGTAACTGTGCAGAGTCACTGTTTATTCAGCAGGGTAAGGGTCACTCACTGTGTAACTGTACAGAGTCACTGTTTATTCAGGGTAAGGGTCACTCACTGTGTAACTGTACAGAGTCACTGTTTATTCAGCAGGGTAAGGGTCACTCACTGAGTAACTGTACAGAGTCACTGTTTATTCAGGGTAAGGGTCACTCACTGAGTAACTGTACAGAGTCACTGTTTATTCAGGGTAAGGGTCACTCACTGTGTAACTGTACAGAGTCACTGTTTATTCAGCAGGGTAAGGGTCACTCACTGAGTAACTGTACAGAGTCACTGTTTATTCAGGGTAAGGGTCACTCACTGTGTAACTGTACAGAGTCACTGTTTATTCAGCAGGGTAAGGGTCACTCACTGTGTAACTGTACAGAGTCACTGTTTATTCAGCAGGGTAAGGGTCACTCACTGTGTAACTGTACAGAGTCACTGTTTATTCAGGGTAAGGGTCATTCACTGAGTAACTGTACAGAGTCACTGTTTATTCAGGGTAAGGGTCACTCACTGTGTAACTGTACAGAGTCACTGTTTATTCAGAGTGAGGATCACTCACTGTTTAACTGTACAGAGTCACTGTTTATTCAGGGTAAGGAACACTCACTGTGTAACTGTACAGAGTCACTGTTTATTCAGGGTGAGGGTCACTCACTGTGGAACTGTACAGTCACTGTTTATTCAGGGCATGGAACACTCACTGTGTAACTGTACAGAGTCACTGTTTATTCAGGGTAAGGAACACTCACTGTGTAACTGTAGAGAGTCACTGTTTATTCAGGGTGAGGGTCACTCACTGTGGAACTGTACAGAGTCACTGTTTATTCAGGGAATGGAACACTGTGTAACTGTACAGAGTCACTGTTTATTCAGGGTAAGGGTCACTCACTATTTAACTGTACAGAGTTACTGTTTATTCAGGGTAAGGAACACTCACTGTGTAACTGTACAGAGTCACTGTTTATTCAGGGTAAGGATCACTCACTGTGTAACTGTACAGAGTCACTGTTTATTCAGGGTAAGGGTCAGTAACTGTGTAATTGTACAGAGTCACTGTTTATTCAGCAGGGTAAGGTTCACTCACTGTGTTACTGTACAGAGTCACTGGTTATTCAGGGTAAGGGTCACTCACTGTGTAACTGTACAGAGTTACTGTTTATTCAGGGTAAGGATCACTCACTGTGTAACTGTACAGAGTCACTGTTTATTCATGGTAAGGATCACTCACTGTAAATGTACACAGTCACTGTTTATTCAGGGTAAGGATCACTCACTGTGTTACTGTACAGAGTCCCTGTTTATTCAGGGTAAGGGTCACTCACTGTGTAACTGTACAGAGTCACTGTTTATTCAGGGTGAGGGTCACTCACTGTGTAACTGTACAGAGTCACTGTTTATTCAGGGTGAGGGTCACTCACTGTGTAACTGTACAGAGTCACTGTTTATTCAGGGTAAGGGTCACTCACTGAGTAACTGTACAGAGTCACTGTTTATTCAGGGTGAGGGTCACTCACTGTGTAACTGTACAGAGTCACTGTTTATTCAGGGTAAGGGTCACTCACTGTGTAACTGTACAGAGTCACTGTTTATTCAGGGTGAGGGTCACTCACTGTGTAACGGTCCAGAGTCACTCCTCCCAATGTTTTCCACCTCTTAATGAGAAAGGACGGGGGAGATTAGATTCTTTGAGACTGCAGAGGGGTCAGGCATTGACGGCACTCGGGGTATGGGCTGAATCAGCCGGTTGCTGACACGTCCTGTTTCGGATGTTGAGAGGTAGGGAAAAGAAATATTTTAGAATCACTTTTCAGCCCAATGCAGAGGCGGTAGTTGGTGGTTGGTGGGTGGGGGGATGTCGCTGGCAGTTTCTGCCACTGTGCCCCTCTCGGTCACTCCCGGAGGGAGGCCCCTTTAAGGAGAGAATTGGGCCCCGTCTCTTCTCCGGAGGTGCTGCAGGGCTCGAGGGGTGAGGGGATGGGGAAGGGTCCTTTATTCGTAACAAGGGGCAGGAGCCCAACCACTGCCCCACGGGGGGAGAGTCGGTGCCTGTACCCCCCCGGGGAGAGTCGGTGCCTGGACCCCGGGTGGGGGGGTGGGGGGAGAGTGTTGAGCACCATTGGCTGGCGGTTTAGTGTCAGGATGTCTGTCGGGAGTCATTTGTGGGTGTGGGGGGGGTCGGAGGGGAGGGGGTGAAACCTTGTCGAGGACGTGAGCCTCCGCGCAGGGGATGGGGAGTCCCTTTTCACACTGGAATTTGCCGCCGGCACTCACTGTTCTGTCGATGTTTTCTCGCGTCTCGCTGTTTGGAATGGTGGCCTCGTCTCACTCACCTTCACGCTCCTCCTGCCTGGAACCCACCACACCTTGTCAATAAAATAAAAGACCGAGGCCTTCTCTGCGGCCTTCAGTTTCAGAACGTCTCCCGTTGCTGCCCACGACGCCAACCTCGCACCCAGGGGCGCGCGCGGTTGTTTCACGGTTACGTTGGCGGGGACAGGTTAGAAGAGCGGGCACGCGCTTTCGGGAGGGGTTGGGGGGGTGGGGGGGGGGACTTGCCGAGGTCATCTGGAGAGCAATGGCCCCGGGCGCACGTTCTCGGGGTCATTGGGAGAGCAATTGCTAGGTCCCTGCCTCGAGGTCATTGAGAGAGCAATGGTTCCTAATTGTCGTGGGAGTTGGAGGAGGTTACAGAGATAGGGTTGTAGGGCCTGGAGGAGGTAATGGATATAGGGAGTGCTGGAGGCCCTGGAGGAGGTTACAGAGATTGGGAAGGTTGTGGGGCTGGAGGAGGTTACAGAGATAGGGACGGGTGTAGGAGCTGGAGGAGGTTACAGAGATAGGGAGGGGTGTAGGGGCTGGAGGAGATTACAGAGATAGGGATGGGTGTAGGAGCTGGAGGAGGTTACAGAGATAGGGAGTGGTGTAGGGGCTGGAGGAGGTTACAGAGATCGGGAAGGTTGTTGGGCTGGAGGAGGTTACAGAGATAGGGAGGTTTGTAGGGACTGGAAGAGGTTACAGAGATAGGGCGGGTTGTAGGGGCTGGAGGAGGTTACAGAGATAGGGTGGGGTGGACGGGCTGGAGGAGGTTACAGAGATAGGGATGTAGGGGCTGGAGGAGGTTACAGAGATAGGGACGGGTGTAGGGGCTGGAGGAGGTTACAGAGATTGGGAAGTTTGTGGGGCTGGAGGAGGTTACAGAGATAGGGAGGGTTGTAGGGGCTGGGGGATGTTACAGAGATAGAGAGGGTTGTAGGGACTGGAGGAGGTTACAGAGATAGGGAGGGTTGTAGGGGCTGGAGGAGGTTACAGAGATAGGGAAGGGTTGTAGGGGCTGGAGGAGGTTACAGAGATAGGGAGGGGTTGTAGGGGCTGGAGGAGGTTACAGAGATCGGGAGGCGTGTAGTGGCTGGAGGAGGTTACAGAGATAGGGAGGGGTGTAGGGGCTGGAGGAGGTTACAGAGATAGGGAGGGGTGTCGGGGCTGGAGGAGGTTACAGGGATAGGGAGGGGTGTAGGAGCTGGAGGAGATTACAGAGATAGGGAGGGTTGTAGGGGCTGGAGGAGGTAATGGATATAGGGAGGGCTGGAGGAGGTTACAGAGATAGGGAAGGTTTTGGGGCTGGAGGAGGTTACAGTGATAGGGAGGGGTGTAGGGAGTGGAGGAGGTTACAGAGATAGGGAGGCGTGTAGTGGCTGGAGGAGGTTACAGAGATAGGGAGGGGTGTAGGGGTTGGAGGAGGTTACAGAGATAGGGAGGGGTGTAGGGGCTGGAGGAGATTACAGAGATAGGGATGGGTGTAGGAGCTGGAGGAGGTTACAGAGATAGGGAGTGGTGTAGGGGCTGGAGGAGTTTACAGAGATCGGGAAGGTTGTTGGGCTGGAGGAGGTTACAGAGATAGGGAGGTTTGTAGGGACTGCAAGAGGTTACAGAGATAGGGAGGGTTGTAGGGGCTGGAGGAGGTTACAGAGATAGGGAGGGGTGTAGGGGCTGGAGGAGGTTACAGAGATAGGGAGGGGTGTAGGGGCTGGAGGAAGTTACAGAGATAGGGACGGGTGTAGGGGCTGGAGGAGGTTACAGAGATTGGGAAGGTTGTGGGGCTGGAGGAGGTTACAGAGATAGGGAGGGTTGTAGGGACTGGAGGAGGTTACAGGGATAGGGAGGGTTGTAGGGGCTGGAGGAGGTTACAGTGATAGGGAGGGGTTGTAGGGGCTGGAGGAGGTTACAGAGATAGGGAGGGTTGTAGGGGCTGGAGGAGGTACTGGATATAGGGAGTGGTGTAGGGGCTGGAGGAGATTACAGAGATAGGGAGGGTTGTAGGGGCTGGAGGAGGTAATGGATATAGGGAGGGCTGGAGGCCCTGGAGGAGGTTACAGAGATAGGGAAGGTTTTGGGGCTGGAGGAGGTTACAGTGATAGGGAGGGGTGTAGAGAGTGGAGGAGGTTACAGAGCTAGGGAGGCGTGTAGTGGCTGGAGGAGGTTACAGAGATAGGGAGGGGTGTAGGGGCTGGAGGAGGTTACAGAGATAGGGAGGGGAGTAGGGGCTGGAGAAGGTTACAGAGATAGGGAGGGTTGTAGGGGCTGGAGGAGGTTACAGAGATAGGGAAGGTTGTAGGGGTTGGAGGAAGTTACAGAGATAGGGAGGGTTGTAGGGACTGGAGGAGGTTACAGGGATAGGGAGGGTTGTAGGGGCTGGAGGAGGTAATGGATATAGGGAGGGGTGTAGGGGCTGGAGGAGATTACAGAGATAGGGAGGGTTGTAGGGGCTGGAGGAGGTAATGGATATAGGGAGGGCTGGAGGCCCTGGAGGAGGTTACAGAGATAGGGAAGGTTTTGGGGCTGGAGGAGGTTACAGTGATAGGGAGGGGTGTAGAGAGTGGAGGAGGTTACAGAGCTAGGGAGGCGTGTAGTGGCTGGAGGAGGTTACAGAGATAGGGAGGGGTGTAGGGGCTGGAGGAGGTTACAGAGATAGGGAGGGGTGTAGGGGCTGGAGAAGGTTACAGAGATAGGGAGGGTTGTAGGGGCTGGAGGAGGTTACAGAGATAGGGAAGGTTGTAGGGGTTGGAGGAAGTTACAGAGATAGGGAGTGTTGTAGGGGCTGGAGGAGGTTACAGAGATAGGGAGGAGTGTATGGGCTGGAGGTGGTTACATAGGGAGGGGTGTAGGGGCTGGAGGAGGTTACAGAGATAGGGAGGGTTGTAGGGGTTGGAGGAGGTTACAGAGATAGGGAGGGGTGTAGGGGCTGGAGGAGGTTACAGAGATAGGGAGGGTCATCGGGGAAAGAGGAGATCAGAGAGATAGAGAGAGCAAGTGCTCCCTTCAAAGCTTGGTGTGGGTGTGGGGACATGGGTGGAACTGGTTGGCCCGGATTGAGGGGCCTCGGACAGCGGCGGTGAAAGGGGGTGGGGCCGATGGCTCCGAGAAACCGTCATCCCTTCTTCAATGGGGAAAACCTATGTCAACATGTCATGCCGGAGCGCCACCTCTGGCGGTGAAGGCGCAACTGCAGCGTGAAGAATTCAGGTGGGAATTTTTTTCAAAATATTTTTAAAAATGAGGTGGGAGGTTAATAAAACAGCTTTTCAGGGCTAAGATGTCACACGAAATGTGATCGACCCAAATTCCCCATTAAATGGGAAAGTGGGGCAAAAAGCCCTGGGGTGGCAGCAATGGGGTTTCCCCATTGGAAGATAGATAATGTCACTCCATTATTCAAAATGGGAGGGGGGCAGATAGGGCGGGAAACTACAGGCCAGTTAGCGTAACATCTGTCATAGGGAAAGTGTTAGAAACTGTTAACCACGGGCCCTGCTACGACATCTTTAATAAGTTCCAGGTCATCAGGCAGAGTCTCCATGGTTTTGTGAAAGGGAAATCATGTCTAACCAACTTATGGGAGTTGTTTGAGGAAGTAACATGTGCTGCGGATAAAGGGGAACCAGTGGATGTGCTGTACTTAGATTTGAGGTGCCACATCAAAGGTTATAACGGAAAATAGAAGCTCATGGTGTAGGGGGAGGGGTAACATATTGGCCTGGATAGAGGATTGGCTGGCTGGCTGGCAGGAGGCAGAGAGTAGGCATAAATGGGTTTTTTTTCCCAAGGTTGTCAGGATGTGACGAGTGGGTGTGCCATAGGGATCAGTGCTGGGGCCCTCAACTCTTTACAATTTATATAGACGACTTGGATGAAGGGATGGGCAAGTATGGTCGACAAATTTGCTGATGACACAAAGATTGGTAGGAAAGTAAGTTGTGTAGGGGCCATAAGGAGGCTACAAAACGATACAGATAGGGTAAGTGAGCGGGCAAAGTGGAGTATAATGTGGGAAAGTGTGAAATTGTCTGTTTTGGCAGGGGGAATAAAGGAGAAGCGTGTTATCTAAGCGGTGAGGGATTTGCAGAGGGATCTGGGTGTCCTAGCGCATGAATCGCAAAAGGCTACAGCAAGTAATTAGGAAAGCTGATAGAATGATATATTTTGCATTGTTGTGTGCAGAATAGGTCGCCTCATCTCAGGAAGGATGGAAGTGCGTTGGGAGCAGTTCAGGGCAGGTTGACCGGGCTGATAGCGGGAGCGGGCGGGTTGCCTGACGAGGGACTGGTCGGACAGGAATGGGCTGGCATCAGCCGGAGCTTAGGAGAGTAAGAGGCGACTTGAGCGAAACCTGTCAGAGCCTGGTGGGGGGGGGGGTGGGAGGTCTCGAGAGGGCGGAGGTGGGGCGGATGTCTCCTCTTGGGGGAGAATTTCAAACGAGGAGGTGTGTGGAGAGGAGGAAGGGGGGAAGGGAGGGGGATGTGGGGAGGAGTGGATGAGGGCGGAGGGGAGGGAGGAGGAGGGAAGTGGGGGAGGTAGGAGGAGGGGGAGGGGAAGTAGGAGGAGGGGGGAGGGGAGTGGGGGAGGTAGGAGGAGGGGAGTGGGGGAGGTAGGAGGAGGGGAGTGGGGGAGGTAGGAGGAGGGGAGTGGGGGAGGTAGGAGGAGGGGAGTGGGGGAGGTAGGAGGAGGGGAGTGGGGGAGGTAGGAGGGGAGTGGGGGAGGTAGGAGGTGGTGGAGGGAGGGGAGTGGGTGAGGTAGGAGGTGGGGGAGGGACGGGGAGTGGGTGAGGTAGGAGGTGGGGGAGGGACGGGGAGTGGGTGAGGTAGGAGGTGGGGGAGGGAGGGGAGGGGGGAGTGGGGGGAGGAGGAGGAGTGGGGGAGGGGAGAGGGATTGGGGAGTGGGAGTAGGGGACGGGAGTGGGGGAAGGAGGCAGAGGGGGAGTGGAGGGGGAGGAGGAGTGGGGGAGGGGAGTGGGAGTAGGGGAGGGGAGTGGGGGAAGGAGGCAGAGGGGGAGTGGAGGGGGAGGAGGAGTGGGGGAGGGGAGAGGGATGGGGGAGTGGGAGTAGGGGAGGGGAGTGGGGGAAGGAGGCGGAGGGGGGGAGTGGGAGTAGGGGAGGGGAGTGGGGGAAGGAGGCGGAGGGGGGGAGTGGGAGTAGGTGAGGGGAGTGGGGGAAGGAGGCGGAGGGGGGGAGTGGGAGTAGGGGAGGGGAGTGGGGGAAGGAGGCGGAGGGGGGAGTGGGAGTAGGGGAGGGGAGTGGGGGAAGGAGGCGGAGGGGGGGAGTGGGAGTAGGGGAGGGGAGTGGGGGAAGGAGGCGGAGGGGGGGAGTGGGAGTAAGGGAGGGGAGTGGGGGAAGGAGGCGGAGGGGGGGAGTGGGAGTAGGGGAGGGGAGTGGGGGAAGGAGGCGGAGGGGGGGAGTGGGAGTAGGGGAGGGGAGTGGGGGAAGGAGGCGGAGGGGGGGAGTGGGAGTAGGTGAGGGGAGTGGGGGAAGGAGGCGGAGGGGGGGAGTGGGAGTAGGGGAGGGGAGTGGGGGAAGGAGGCGGAGGGGGGGAGTGGGAGTAGGGGAGGGGAGTGGGGGAAGGAAGCGGAGGGGGGGAGTGGGAGTAGGGGAGGGGAGTGGGGGAAGGAGGCGGAGGGGGGGAGTGGGAGTAGGGGAGGGGAGTGGGGGAAGGAGGCGGAGGGGGGGAGTGGGAGTAGGGGAGGGGAGTGGGGGAAGGAGGCGGAGGGGGGAGTGGAGGGGGAGGAGGAGGAGGAGGAGGGGAGTGGGGGAGGTAGGAGGTGGGGGAGAGAAGGGAGTGGGGTGGGGGGAGGGGAGGGGAGTGGGGGAAGGAGGCGGAGGGGGGAGTGGAGGGGGAGGAGGAGGGGAGTGGGGGAGGTAGGAGGTGGGGGAGAGAAGGGAGTGGGGTGGGGGGAGGAGGAGGAGTGGGGGGAGGGGAGGGGAGTGGGGGAAGGAGGCGGAGGGGGGAGTGGAGGGGGAGGAGGAGGAGGAGGAGGGGAGTGGGGGAGGTAGGAGGTTGGGGAGAGAAGGGAGTGGGGTGGGGGGAGGGGAGGGGAGTGGGGGAAGGAGGCGGAGGGGGGAGTGGAGGGGGAGGAGGAGGGGAGTGGGGGAGGTAGGAGGTGGGGGAGGGAAGGGAGTGGGGTGGGGGGAGGAGGAGGAGTGGGGGGAGGGGAGGGGAGTGGGGGAAGGAGGCGGAGGGGGGAGTGGAGGGGGAGGAGGAGGGGAGTGGGGGAGGGGTCTCCCATTTAAGACGGAGACAAGGCGTTTTCGCTCCGAGGGCGGTGACTCATTGGAACTCCCTCCCTCCAAAGGCGGTGGAGGTGGAGGCATTGAGTGTTTTGGAGGTGGAGGAGGATGGATTCCTGCTTAACTGGGTGGGGGGGGGGGGATAAAGGTTATTGGGGTTTGGGGGGGGAGTGGTATGGTGGGTGTTCGGTGGTCTGGGGGTTGGGGTTGGGGGGGGGGGGGTGCGGATTTCTGGTTACCCTCAGATCAGCCATGATCTTGGTCAAAATGGCCGCCAGGGCTCGATGGGCTGAATGGCCTCCTCCCGCTCCTGGCTGGTCGCTAGGCAACCGGCCCCACCCCCCCCCCCCCTCCTCCTCCTCCTCCTCCTCCTTCAAGTTGATTGTCAGGCGCTCCGGCCAATCGGCATTGAGCCCCCGCTGAGTGCAGGCGGGAACTCACCAATCAGCGGCAAGCGGAGGCGGGCCATCTCTCTCTCTCTCTCTCTCTCTCTCTCTCTCTCCCTCTCTCTATACCCAGTCTCAGGGCAGGTTTTTCATAAGCGACCCTAAACGCCATGAACTCTCTGGTGGCCGGAAAAGAAACACAAATAAAAGTGAAAACGCTCGCGAATTCAAATCCATCGAGCTAACCGTCCGCCTTGCTTGACTGACGTACGTCTCATCTAATCAGACGGCGGAAGGCTTGATTGACGTAGGCGCCGTCCAATCAGAGGACGGAACGAAAAATTGGTGGGATGGACGCACGGGAGGGGAAACGTTCGATTGACGTACATCTCGTCCAAACAGAGGGCGGGAGCGCTTGAATGACGTCCATCCCATCCAATCACAGGGCGAGAGATGTGATTGACGCACATCTGATCCAATCAGAGGGCAAAATTCTTGATTGGTGGGCGGGATATTCGCGAGGGGAAACGTTCGATTGACGTACGTCTCGTCCAAGCAGAGGGCGGGAGCGCTTGAATAACGTCCATCCCGCCCCATCACAGGGCGAGGCGCTGGATTGACGCGCATCTTCTCCAATCAGAAGGCGAAGAGCTTGATTGACGTTTATTCCGCCCAATGGGCGGCCGTCCAATTGATGGGCGGGACCTGGTCGAAACATTTTTCTCCGATAAAGCAACGCTTATTTTTTTTGTTTCCCTCTGGATGGCAAAACCCATTTCAGAATCAATTTCGATTCTCGCTTCCCAGATTTTAAAGCGTATTTTAATTTATTGTTGTTTTAAAGGCGCGTGAGGGCGGCTCCTAACGGCCGAAAGGCGCCTTCGCGCTCTATTTTCTTTTTTCTGGATTGACAGCCCGGTTATCCAATCGGCAGGAGGAGCGGCTCGGAGCTGTCCAATAGCAGCAGCAGGGGGCGGGAATAGGCTCGTTTGACTCGTTGGGGCAATAGGAAGACCGATTTGTAATGATTGACGGAGAGGGCACCCAATGGGAAGGGAGAAATTTCCGACATAGATCAATCGCAGCAGCAGCCGGAGGTGGGGGCGGGGATTGATTCGCCATGACGGGGCTGACCGTTGCGGTACGAAGCACCAATGGCAAGGAAGGAGGATTCGACGTCAACCAATAGAACAAGAGGATGGGAAGACAGCGCTGGCCCCATTGGGTCTGCGTGTGAGGCAGCGGGTGGAGCTTCGTCTGATTGACAGCGCTGTTCTCCATTAGAAATGAGGAGGCGGTGGAAAGTATCCAATGGGAGTGTGGGGGCGTGGTTCCCAACCATTTCCTGGCTTGGGGGGTGGTAGACGTTCCAGACTGACAGCGACTCTGTCCAATTGAAATAAGCCTCTGATGGGCTGTCTCCAATGGGGTGCGTGAAGCGGACTGGGATCATCCTCGGGCGAGGTGACGTCCTCCAGACTGACAACAGCACTGTCCAATCGGGAGGATCCCTCGTAACCTGACCCCCCCTCCAATAGGCGCGAAGGGCGGGCCGTTAGCTGCAAGGCCCACCCCACCCTCCGCACCTTGTCCAATGGGGGCGCCGCCCTGCCTGATTGACGGCGATCTTGAGCAATGGAGATGGAGCGTACCGGGGGGGCGGGCACTGCCTGTGGATGCGGGCCCAGCCAATGGGAGGACGTGACTCCTTGATGGACGGCACGGTTGGCCAATGGGAAAGCCGAAATGGCAGGACGAAGGCCCGCCCTCCTCCCGCTCCCCGTCAGTCCGCTGCGCTCGATGGCGGCGACGCCGGCGTACCGGTGATTCTCGCTGCTGCTCATGGAGGAGGTAGCGGCGGCGGCGGAGGCCAGCTGAAGCCCCCCAACCCTCTCCTCTTCCCCACCCCCCACCAACCCCAGGCCTTGGTCACAGCCACTGCCCCTTTACCCCGTGAACGTTTAGTGTGGGTGTCCCTTTAAGACTTAAAGGGACCGCACCGATCTGTCTTTGGTATCCCCTTTAAAGCTTAAAGGGAACCTCCGCTCTTTTCAGATTTAAAGGGACCTCCCCTTCTGCCCATCTTGCCCCCCTTTTCTAGATTTAAAGGGACCTCCCCCCCGCTCCCCATTCCAGATTTAAAGGGACCTTCCCTTCTGCCCTTCTTGCCCCCCCTTTTCTAGATTTAAAGGGACCTCCCCACGCTCCCCATTCCAGATTTAAAGGGACCTTCCCTTCTGCCCTTCTTGCCCCCCCTTTTCTAGATTTAAAGGGACCTCCCTCCGCTCCCCATTCCAGATTTAAAGGGACCTCCCCCGTCCTTCTTGCCCCCCCCCTTTCTAGATTTAAAGGGACCTCCCCCCACTCCCCATTCCAGATTAAAAGGGCCCTTCCCTTTGCCCCATTTAGTAATTGAAGGGGACAGTTCTCTCTCTCTCTTATCAGTGTCCCCTTTAAGATATAAAGTGTCCACCCCACCCCGTACTTACTGTAACTCTCCCCACCCCGCCTCTAAGGCTTAAAGGGACACCCCCCCCCTTGCCCTTTTTTTTCTCTCCCCCCCTTTAAAACTTAAAGGGCCCTCCCCTCTGATCTTGGCATCGCCTCGAAAACATAAAGGAACATCTCCACCCCCCCCCCACCACTCCCCTCCCCCCACTGCAGTCAAGGTTTAAAGGGACCTCTGGTGCCCTCTTAAGACTTAAAGGGACCCACCCCCTTTTGTCCCTTGGGACCCCTCTCCTGTGTTTGGCGCCCCTCCCCTTTAAGATTTAAGCGACTTTTGCCCCCACCTCTGCTTCCCCCACCCACCCCCCCCCCCCAACCCCCCTCACCCCCTTTGCCGGCTCCCTTGCCTGTTTAAGATTTAAAGCGACCTCTCCCTCAATCCCCGCACCCACCCCCCGGTAACAGTCAGCCGCTCTTGGACTTGGAAGGAGCTTAAAGGGCCCCCGCCCCCCACCCCCAGCTTGCACTGACGCACCTCGAAGATTCCGCCCGACCCGGCGTATGGCTGGGCTTTGGGCCTTGAAGCTTTAAAGGGACCAAACTGCACCCCCGCCCCCCCCAACCACCCCCCGGCGCGCCATCGATCGATGTGATCGCCTCCGCGATATATATACCCCCCCCCCCCACCCCTCCCCCCGCCTCCCCTTCCTCCTCCTCCCCTCACCCACTCCCCGCTGGGCCGGGCATGTCCGGAGTTTCGGACGCCCCCGGGGAGGGGGCGGAGGTTCCCCTCCTGTTGGTGACCTCTCCGGCCGACAGGAAGACCTTGGCCCCCTCCGGCAGCAGCAGCAGCAGCAAGTATGTGAAGTTCAACGTGGGGGGCTTCCTGCACTACACCACGGTGCAGACCCTCTCCAAGCAGGAGACGGCCCTCAAGGCCATGTCCGATGGCAACACGGAGGTCCTGCGGGACCAGGAAGGTCTCGTATCGCTCCAGCCAAGGAACACGGTCAATGGCGAGAGGAGGACGGGGGAGGGGAGGGTCAATCGAGGGGTTAGGATCTGGAACGTGCTGAGGGTGTGTGGGGGAGGGAGGGTCAATCGAAGGGGGTTAGGATCTGGAACGCGCTGCCTGAGGTTGTCGGGGGGGGTGGGGGTATGGTTAATCGAGAGGTTAGGATCTGGAACGCGCTGCCTGAGAGTGTGTGGGGGAGGGAGGGTCAATCGAGGTGCTGGAGAAGGAATGGGATTGTGATCGGACAGGGGAGAACATGCAGGGTTACGGGGATTCGGTGGGGCAGCGGGATAGGATGAATCGATCATACCGGGAGAGCCAGCACCGTTTAGGAGGGGCCGAATGGTCTCTTCCGGGTGCTGTAAGTGTCCTGTGACTAACTCCCGCTGTCCCAATCGGCAGGTTGGATCCTGGTCGACAGGAGTGGACAGCACTTTGGCACGCTGCTTAACTACCTCCGAGATGGATCCATCCCCCTCCCTGAAGCAGTGCGAGAAATCAAGGAACTGCTTCTTGAAGCGAAATACTACCTCATCGAAGGGCTGGTGGAGGACTGTCAGCAGGCACTGAAGGTGGGGCAGGAGTGACAAAGAGGGTGAGGGTCAGTGTGAGAGAGAGTGTTATAACTCAGAGTCTTATACTGAGGGTCAGTGTGACAGAGAGAGTGTTATCACTGAGAGTCTTATACTGAGGGTCACTGTGAGAGAGAGTGTTATAACTGAGATGTTATAACTGAGAGTCTTATTCTGAGGGTCAGTGAAACAGAGAGTGTGTTATAACTGAGCGTCTTATACTAACCGTAATGTAACAGAGAGAGTGTTATAACTGAGAATCTTATACTGAGGGTCAGTGTAACAGAGTGAGTTTTATAGCTGAGAGTCTTATATTGAGGGTCACTGTGACAGGGAGAGGATTATAAATGAGAGTCTTATACTGAGGGTCAGTGTGAGGGAGAGTGTTATAAATGAGAGTCTTATACTGAGGGTCAGTGTAACAGAGAGAGTATTTTCACTGAGTGCCTTATACTGAGGGTCCGTGTGAGAGAGTGTTATAACTGAGAGTCGTATACTGAGGGTCAGTGTAACAGAGAGAGTGTTATTACTGAGAGTCTTATACTGCGTGTCAGTGTAACAGAGAGAGT
Source organism: Carcharodon carcharias (assembly GCF_017639515.1). Taxonomy (NCBI): domain Eukaryota; kingdom Metazoa; phylum Chordata; class Chondrichthyes; order Lamniformes; family Lamnidae; genus Carcharodon; species Carcharodon carcharias. The sequence goes on from NC_054504.1 coordinate 2,323,605, forward strand.
GTTATAACTGAGAGTCTTATACTGCGGGTCAGTGTAACAGAGAGGGTGTTATTACTGAGAATCTTATACTGAGGGTCATTGTGAGAGAGAGTGTTATAACTGTGTCATATACTGAGGGTCAGTGACAGAGAGAGAGTGTTATAACTGAGAATCTTATACTGAGGTTCAGCGTGAGAGAAAGAGTGTAATAACTGAGAGTCTTATACTGAGGGTCAGTGTGAGAGAGAGAGTGTTATAATTGAGAATCTTATACTGATGTTCAGCGTGAGAGAAAGAGTGTTATAACTGAGAGTCTTATACTGAGGGTCAGTGTAACAGAGAGTGTGGTATAACTGAGAGTCTTATACAGAGTGTCAGTGTAACAGAAAGAGTGTTATAACTGAGAGTCTTATACTGAGGGTCAGTGTAACAGAGAGAGTGTTATAACTGAGAGTCTTATACTGAGTGACAGTGTAACAGAGAGGACTTTTAACTGAGAGACTTATACTGAGGGTCAGTGTAACAGAGAGAGAGTGTTATAACCGTGAGTCTTGTACTGAGGGTCAATGTAACAGAGAGAGTGTTATAACTGAGAGTCTTATACTGACGGTCAGTGTAACAGAGTGAGTGTTATAAGTCAGAGTCTTATACTGAGGGTCAGTGTAACATAGAGAGTGTTATAACTGAGAGTCTTATACTGAGGGTCAGTGTAACGGAGAAAGTGTTATAACTGAGAGTCTTAAACTGAAGGTCAGTGTAACAGAGGGAGTGCTATAACTGAGAGCCTTATACTGAGGGTCAGTGTAACAGAGAGTGTGTTATAACTGAGCGTCTTATACTAACCGTAATGTCACAGAGAGAGTGTTATAACTGAGAATCTTATACTGAGGGTCAGAGTAACAGAGTGAGTGTTATAACTGAGAGTCTTATATTGAGGGTCACTGTGACAGGGAGAGGATTATAAATGAGAGTCTTATACTGAGGGTCAGTGTGAGGGAGAGTGTTATAAATGAGAGTCTTATACTGAGGGTCAGTGTGACAGAGAGAGTGTTATCACTGAGAGTCTTATACTGAGGGTCATTGTGAGAGAAAGTGTTATAACTGTGTCTTATACTGAGGGTCAGTGAGAGAGAGAGAGTGTTATAACTGAGAATCTTATACTGAGGTTCAGCGTGAGAGAAAGAGTGTTATAACTGAGAGTCTTATACTGAGGGTCAGTGTGAGAGAGAGAGTGTTATAATTGAGAATCTTATACTGATGTTCAGCGTGAGAGAAAGAGTGTTATAACTGAGAGTCTTATACTGAGGGTCAGTGTAACAGAGAGAGTGTTATAACTGAGAGTCTTATACTCAGGGTCAGTGTAACAGACAGAGTGTTATAACTAAGAGTCTTATACTGAGGGTCAGTGTAACAGAGAGAGTGGTATAACTGAGAGTCTTATACAGAGTGTCAGTGTAACAGAAAGAGTGTTATAACTGAGAGTCTTATTCTGAGGGTCAGTGTAACAGAGAGAGTGTTATAACTGAGAGTAATTTACTGAGGGTCAGTGTAACAGAGAGAGTGTTATAACTGAGAGTCTTATACTAACCGTAATGTAACAGAGAGAGTGTTATAACTGAGAATCTTATACTGAGGGTCAGTGTAACAGAGTGAGTGTTATAACTGAGAGTGTTATACTGAGGGTCAGTGTAAGAGACAGAGTGTTATAACTGAGAGTCTTATGCTGAGGGTCAATGTAACAGAGAGAGTGTTATAACTGAGAGTCTTATACTGCGGGTCAGTGTAACAGAGAGGGTGTTATTACTGAGAATCTTATACTGAGGGTCATTGTGAGAGAGAGTGTTATAACTGTGTCTTATACTGAGGGTCAGTGAGAGAGAGAGAGTGTTATAACTGAGAATCTTATACTGAGGTTCAGCGTGAGAGAAAGAGTGTTATAACTGAGAGTCTTATACTGAGGGTCAGTGTGAGAGAGAGAGTGTTATAATTGAGAATCTTATACTGATGTTCAGCGTGAGAGAAAGAGTGTTATAACTGAGAGTCTTATACTGAGGGTCAGTGTAACAGAGAGAGTGTTATAACTGAGAGTCTTATACTCAGGGTCAGTGTAACAGACAGAGTGTTATAACTAAGAGTCTTATACTGACGGTCAGTGCAACAGAGAGAGTGGTATAACTGAGAGTCTTATACAGAGTGTCAGTGTAACAGAAAGAGTGTGATAACTGAGAGTCTTATACTGAGGGTCAGTGTAACAGAGAGAGTGTTATAACTGAGAGTCTTATACTGAGTGACAGTGTAACAGAGAGGACTTTTAACTGAGAGACTTATACTGAGGGTCAATGTAACAGAGAGAGTGTTATAACTGAGAGTCTTATACTGACGGTCAGTGTAACAGAGTGAGTGTTATAAGTCAGAGTCTTATACTGAGGGTCAGTGTAACATAGAGAGTGTTATAACTGAGAGTCTGATACTGAGGGTCAGTGTAACGGAGAGAGTGTTATAACTGAGAGTCTTAAACTGAAGGTCAGTGTAACAGAGGGAGTGCTATAACTGAGAGTCTATACTGAGGGTCAGTGTAACAGAGAGTGTGTTATAACTGAGCGTCTTATACTAACCGTAATGTCACAGAGAGAGTATTATAACTGAGAATCTTATACTGAGGGTCAGTGTGAGAGAGAGAGTGTTATAATTGAGAATCTTATACTGATGTTCAGCGTGAGAGAAAGAGTGTTATAACTGAGAGTCTTATACTGAGGGTCAGTGTAACAGAGAGAGTGTTATAACTGAGAATCTTATACTGAAGGTCATTGTGAGAGAGAGTGTTATAACTGTGTCTTATACTGAGGGTCAGTGAGAGAGAGAGAGTGTTATAACTGAGAGTCTTATACTGAGGGTCAGTGTGACAGAGAGAGTGTGAAAACTGAGAATCTTATACTGAGGGTCATTGTGAGAGAGAGTGTTATAACTGAGAGTCTTATACTGAGGGAGAGTGTAACAGAGAGAGTGTTATAACTGAGAGTCTTATACTGAGGATCAGTGTAATAGAGAGAGTGGAATAACTGAGAGTCTTATACTGAGCGTCAGTGTAACAGAGACGGTTATAACTGAGAGTCTTATACTGTGTGTCAGTGTAAGAGAGAGAGTGTAATAACTGAGAGCCTTATATGAGGGTCAGTTTGAAAGAGAGAGTGTGATAACTGAGAGCCTTATACTGAGGGTCAGTTTGAAAGAAAGTGTGTTATAACTGAGAACCTTATACTGAGGGTCAGTGTAACAGAGAGAGTGTTATAACTGAGAGTCTTATACTGAGGGTCAATGCAACAGAGAGAGTGATATAACTGAGAGTCTTATACTGAGGGTCAGTGTAACAGAGAGAGTGTTATAACTGAGAGCCTTATACTGAGGGTCAGTTTGAAAGAAAGTGTGTTATAACTGAGAACCTTATACCCTCAGGTCAGCGTGAGAGAAAGAGTGTTATAACTGAGATTCTTATACTGAGGGTCAGTGTAACAGAGAGAGTGTTATAACTGAGAGTAATTTACTGAGGGTCAGTGTAACAGAGAGAGTGTTATAAATGAGAGTCTTATACTAACCGTAATGTAACAGAGAGAGTGTTATAACTGAGAATCTTATACTGAGGGTCAGTGTAACAGAGTGAGTGTCATAACTGAGAGTGTTATACTGAGGGTCAGTGTAAGAGACAGAGTGTTATAACTGAGAGTCTTACACTGAGGGTCAATGTAACAGAGAGAGTGTTATAACTGAGAGTTTTATACTGCGGGTCAGTGTAACAGAGAGGGTGTTATTACTGAGAATCTTATACTGAGGGTCAGTGAGAGAGAGAGAGTGTTATAACTGAGAATCTTATACTGAGGTTCAGCGTGAGAGAAAGAGTGTTATAACTGAGAGTCTTATACTGAGGGTCAGTGTGAGGGAGAGTGTTATAAATGAGAGTCTTATACTGAGGGTCAGTGTAACAGAGAGAGTGTTATTACTGAGAGTCTTATACTGCATGTCAGTGTAACAGAGAGAGTGTTATAACTGAGAGTCTTATACTGCGGGTCAGTGTAACAGAGAGGGTGTTATTACTGAGAATCTTATACTGAGGTTCATTGTGAGAGTGAGTGTTATAACTGTGTCTTATACTGAGGGTCAGTGAGAGAGAGAGAGTGTTATAACTGAGAATCTTATACTGAGGTTCAGCGTGAGAGAAAGAGTGTTATAACTGAGAGTCTTATACTGAGGGTCAGTGTGAGAGAGAGAGTGTTATAATTGAGAATCTTATACTAATGATCAGCGTGAGAGAAAGAGTGTTATAACTGAGAGTCTTATACTGTGGGTCAGTGTAACAGAGAGAGTGTTATAACTGAGAGTCTTATACTGAGGGACAGTGTGACAGACAGAGTGTTATTACTGAGAGTCTTAAACTGAGGGTTAGTGTAACAGAGAGAGTGCTATAACTGAGAGTCTTATACTGAGGGTCAGTGTGAGAGAGAGAGTGTTATAACTGAGAGTCTTATTCTGAGGGTCATTGTAACAGAGAGTGTGTTATAACCGAGCGTCTCATACTAACCGTAATGTAACAGAGAGAGTGCTATAACTGAGAATCTTATACTGAGGGTCAGTGTAACAGAGAGAGTGTTATAACTGAGAGTCTTATACTGAGGGTCAGTGTAACAGAGAGAGTGTTATAACTGTGAGTCTTATACTGAGTGACAGTGTAACAGAGAGGACTTTTAACTGAGAGACTTATACTGAGGGTCAATGTAACAGAGAGAGTGTTATAACTGAGATGCTTATACTGACGGTCAGTTTAACAGAGTGAGTGTTATAAGTCAGAGTCTGACACTGAGGGTCAGTGTAACATAGAGAGTGTAATAACTGAAAGTCTTATACTGAGGGTCAGTGTAACGGAGAGAGTGTTATAACTGAGAGTCTTAAACTGAAGGTCAGTGTAACAGAGGGAGTGCTATAACTGAGAGCCTTATACTGAGGGTCAGTGTAACAGAGTGTGTTATAACTGAGCGTCTTATACTAACCGTAATGTCACAGAGAGAGTGTTATAACTGAGAATCTTATACTGAGGGTCAGAGTAACAGAGTGAGTGTTATAACTGAGAGTCTTATATTGAGGGTCACTGTGATAGGGAGAGGATTATAAATGAGAGTCTTATACTGAGGGTCAGTGTAACAGAGAGAGTGTTTTCACTGAGTGCCTTATACTGAGGGTCCGTGTGAGAGAGTGTTATAACTGAGAGTCGTATACTGAGGGTCAGTGTAACAGAGAGAGTGTTATTACTGAGAGTCTTATACTGCGTGTCAGTGTAACAGAGAGAGTGTTATAACTGAGAGTCTTATACTGCGGGTCAGTGTAACAGAGAGGGTGTTATTACTGAGAATCTTATACTGAGGGTCATTGTGAGAGAGAGTGTTATAACTTTGTCTTATACTGAGGGTCAGTGTGAGAGAGAGAGTGTTATAACTGAGAATCTTATACTAAGGTTCAGCGTGAGAGAAAGAGTGTTATAACTGAGAGCCTTATACTGAGGGTCAGTGTGAGAGAGAGAGTGTTATAATTGAAAATCTTATACTGATGTTCAGCGTTAGAGAAAGAGTGTTATAACTGAGAGTCTTATTCTGAGGGTCAGTGTAACAGAGAGAGTGTTATAACTGAGAATCTTATACTGAAGGTCATTGTGAGAGAGAGTGTTATAACTGTGTCTTAACTGAGGGTCAGTGAGAGAGAGAGAGTGTTATAACTGAGTGTCTTATACTGAGGGTCAGTGTGAGAGAGAGAGTGGTATAACTGAGAGTCTTATACTGAGTGTCAGTGTAACTGAGAGGGTTATAACTGAGAGTCTTATACTGTGTGTCAGTGTAAGAGAGAGAGTGTAATAACTGAGAGCCTTATAGTGAGGGTCAGTTTGAAAAAGAGTGTGTTATAACTGAGAATCTTATACTGAGGGTCAGCGTGAGAGAAAGAGTGTTACAACTGAGAGTATTATACTGAGGGTCAGTGTAACAGACAGAGTGTTATAACTGAGAGTCTTATACTGAGGGTCAGTGTAACAGAGAGAGTGGTATAACTGAGAGTGTTATACTGAGTGTCAGTGTAACAGAAAGAGTGTTATAAATTAGAGTCCTATTCTGAGGGTCAGTGTAACAGAGAGAGTGTTTTAACTGAGGGTCTTATACTGAGTGACAGTGTAACAGAGAGGGCTTTTAACTGAGAGACTTATACTGAGGGTCAGTGTAACAGAGAGAGAGAGTGTTATAACTGTGAGTCTTATACTGAGGGTCAATGTGACTGAGAGAGTGTTATAACTGAGAGTCTTATACTGCGGGTCAATGTAACTGAGAGAGTGTTATAACTGAGAGTCTTATACTGACGGTCAGTGTAACAGGGTGAGAGTTATAACTCAGAGTCTTTTACTGAGGGTCAGTGTGAGGGAGAGTTATAACTGAGAGTCTTATACTGTGGGTCAGTGTAACAGAGAGAGTGTTATAACTGAGAGTCTTATACTGAGGGACAGTGTGACAGACAGAGTGTTATTACTGAGAGTCTTAAACTGAGGGTTAGTGTAACAGAGAGAGTGCTATAACTGAGAGTCTTATACTGAGGGTCAGCGTGAGAGAAAGAGTGTTATAACTGAGAGTCTTATACTGAGGGTCAGTGTAACAGAGAGAGTGTTATAACTGAGAGTCTTATACTCAGGGTCAGTGTAACAGACAGAGTGTTATAACTAAGAGTCTTATACTGACGGTCAGTGCAACAGAGAGAGTGGTATAACTGAGAGTCTTATACAGAGTGTCAGTGTAACAGAAAGAGTGTGATAACTGAGAGTCTTATACTGAGGGTCAGTGTAACAGAGAGAGTGTTATAACTGAGAGTCTTATACTGAGTGACAGTGTAACAGAGAGGACTTTTAACTGAGAGACTTATACTGAGGGTCAATGTAACAGAGAGAGTGTTATAACTGAGAGTCTTATACTGACGGTCAGTGTAACAGAGTGAGTGTTATAAGTCAGAGTCTTATACTGAGGGTCAGTGTAACATAGAGAGTGTTATAACTGAGAGTCTGATACTGAGGGTCAGTGTAACGGAGAGAGTGTTATAACTGAGAGTCTTAAACTGAAGGTCAGTGTAACAGAGGGAGTGCTATAACTGAGAGTCTATACTGAGGGTCAGTGTAACAGAGAGTGTGTTATAACTGAGCGTCTTATACTAACCGTAATGTCACAGAGAGAGTATTATAACTGAGAATCTTATACTGAGGGTCAGTGTGAGAGAGAGAGTGTTATAATTGAGAATCTTATACTGATGTTCAGCGTGAGAGAAAGAGTGTTATAACTGAGAGTCTTATACTGAGGGTCAGTGTAACAGAGAGAGTGTTATAACTGAGAATCTTATACTGAAGGTCATTGTGAGAGAGAGTGTTATAACTGTGTCTTATACTGAGGGTCAGTGAGAGAGAGAGAGTGTTATAACTGAGAGTCTTATACTGAGGGTCAGTGTGACAGAGAGAGTGTGAAAACTGAGAATCTTATACTGAGGGTCATTGTGAGAGAGAGTGTTATAACTGAGAGTCTTATACTGAGGGAGAGTGTAACAGAGAGAGTGTTATAACTGAGAGTCTTATACTGAGGGTCAGTGTAATAGAGAGAGTGGAATAACTGAGAGTCTTATACTGAGCGTCAGTGTAACAGAGACGGTTATAACTGAGAGTCTTATACTGTGTGTCAGTGTAAGAGAGAGAGTGTAATAACTGAGAGCCTTATATGAGGGTCAGTTTGAAAGAGAGAGTGTGATAACTGAGAGCCTTATACTGAGGGTCAGTTTGAAAGAAAGTGTGTTATAACTGAGAACCTTATACTGAGGGTCAGTGTAACAGAGAGAGTGTTATAACTGAGAGTCTTATACTGAGGGTCAATGCAACAGAGAGAGTGATATAACTGAGAGTCTTATACTGAGGGTCAGTGTAACAGAGAGAGTGTTATAACTGAGAGCCTTATACTGAGGGTCAGTTTGAAAGAAAGTGTGTTATAACTGAGAACCTTATACCCTCAGGTCAGCGTGAGAGAAAGAGTGTTATAACTGAGATTCTTATACTGAGGGTCAGTGTAACAGAGAGAGTGTTATAACTGAGAGTAATTTACTGAGGGTCAGTGTAACAGAGAGAGTGTTATAAATGAGAGTCTTATACTAACCGTAATGTAACAGAGAGAGTGTTATAACTGAGAATCTTATACTGAGGGTCAGTGTAACAGAGTGAGTGTCATAACTGAGAGTGTTATACTGAGGGTCAGTGTAAGAGACAGAGTGTTATAACTGAGAGTCTTACACTGAGGGTCAATGTAACAGAGAGAGTGTTATAACTGAGAGTTTTATACTGCGGGTCAGTGTAACAGAGAGGGTGTTATTACTGAGAATCTTATACTGAGGGTCAGTGAGAGAGAGAGAGTGTTATAACTGAGAATCTTATACTGAGGTTCAGCGTGAGAGAAAGAGTGTTATAACTGAGAGTCTTATACTGAGGGTCAGTGTGAGGGAGAGTGTTATAAATGAGAGTCTTATACTGAGGGTCAGTGTAACAGAGAGAGTGTTATTACTGAGAGTCTTATACTGCATGTCAGTGTAACAGAGAGAGTGTTATAACTGAGAGTCTTATACTGCGGGTCAGTGTAACAGAGAGGGTGTTATTACTGAGAATCTTATACTGAGGTTCATTGTGAGAGTGAGTGTTATAACTGTGTCTTATACTGAGGGTCAGTGAGAGAGAGAGAGTGTTATAACTGAGAATCTTATACTGAGGTTCAGCGTGAGAGAAAGAGTGTTATAACTGAGAGTCTTATACTGAGGGTCAGTGTGAGAGAGAGAGTGTTATAATTGAGAATCTTATACTAATGATCAGCGTGAGAGAAAGAGTGTTATAACTGAGAGTCTTATACTGAGGGTCAGTGTAACAGAGAGAGTGGTATAACTGAGAGTCTTATACAGAGTGTCAGTGTAACAGAAAGAGTGTTATAACTGAGAGTCTTATACTGAGGGTCAGTGTAACAGAGAGAGTGTTATAACTGTGAGTCTTATACTGAGTGACAGTGTAACAGAGAGGACTTTTAACTGAGAGACTTATACTGAGGGTCAATGTAACAGAGAGAGTGTTATAACTGAGATGCTTATACTGACGGTCAGTTTAACAGAGTGAGTGTTATAAGTCAGAGTCTGACACTGAGGGTCAGTGTAACATAGAGAGTGTAATAACTGAAAGTCTTATACTGAGGGTCAGTGTAACGGAGAGAGTGTTATAACTGAGAGTCTTAAACTGAAGGTCAGTGTAACAGAGGGAGTGCTATAACTGAGAGCCTTATACTGAGGGTCAGTGTAACAGAGTGTGTTATAACTGAGCGTCTTATACTAACCGTAATGTCACAGAGAGAGTGTTATAACTGAGAATCTTATACTGAGGGTCAGAGTAACAGAGTGAGTGTTATAACTGAGAGTCTTATATTGAGGGTCACTGTGATAGGGAGAGGATTATAAATGAGAGTCTTATACTGAGGGTCAGTGTAACAGAGAGAGTGTTTTCACTGAGTGCCTTATACTGAGGGTCCGTGTGAGAGAGTGTTATAACTGAGAGTCGTATACTGAGGGTCAGTGTAACAGAGAGAGTGTTATTACTGAGAGTCTTATACTGCGTGTCAGTGTAACAGAGAGAGTGTTATAACTGAGAGTCTTATACTGCGGGTCAGTGTAACAGAGAGGGTGTTATTACTGAGAATCTTATACTGAGGGTCATTGTGAGAGAGAGTGTTATAACTTTGTCTTATACTGAGGGTCAGTGTGAGAGAGAGAGTGTTATAACTGAGAATCTTATACTAAGGTTCAGCGTGAGAGAAAGAGTGTTATAACTGAGAGCCTTATACTGAGGGTCAGTGTGAGAGAGAGAGTGTTATAATTGAAAATCTTATACTGATGTTCAGCGTTAGAGAAAGAGTGTTATAACTGAGAGTCTTATTCTGAGGGTCAGTGTAACAGAGAGAGTGTTATAACTGAGAATCTTATACTGAAGGTCATTGTGAGAGAGAGTGTTATAACTGTGTCTTAACTGAGGGTCAGTGAGAGAGAGAGAGTGTTATAACTGAGTGTCTTATACTGAGGGTCAGTGTGAGAGAGAGAGTGGTATAACTGAGAGTCTTATACTGAGTGTCAGTGTAACTGAGAGGGTTATAACTGAGAGTCTTATACTGTGTGTCAGTGTAAGAGAGAGAGTGTAATAACTGAGAGCCTTATAGTGAGGGTCAGTTTGAAAAAGAGTGTGTTATAACTGAGAATCTTATACTGAGGGTCAGCGTGAGAGAAAGAGTGTTACAACTGAGAGTATTATACTGAGGGTCAGTGTAACAGACAGAGTGTTATAACTGAGAGTCTTATACTGAGGGTCAGTGTAACAGAGAGAGTGGTATAACTGAGAGTGTTATACTGAGTGTCAGTGTAACAGAAAGAGTGTTATAAATTAGAGTCCTATTCTGAGGGTCAGTGTAACAGAGAGAGTGTTTTAACTGAGGGTCTTATACTGAGTGACAGTGTAACAGAGAGGGCTTTTAACTGAGAGACTTATACTGAGGGTCAGTGTAACAGAGAGAGAGTGTTATAACTGTGAGTCTTATACTGAGGGTCAATGTGACTGAGAGAGTGTTATAACTGAGAGTCTTATACTGCGGGTCAATGTAACTGAGAGAGTGTTATAACTGAGAGTCTTATACTGACGGTCAGTGTAACAGGGTGAGAGTTATAACTCAGAGTCTTTTACTGAGGGTCAGTGTGAGGGAGAGTTATAACTGAGAGTCTTATACTGTGGGTCAGTGTAACAGAGAGAGTGTTATAACTGAGAGTCTTATACTGAGGGACAGTGTGACAGACAGAGTGTTATTACTGAGAGTCTTAAACTGAGGGTTAGTGTAACAGAGAGAGTGCTATAACTGAGAGTCTTATACTGAGGGTCAGTGTGAGAGAGAGAGTGTTATAACTGAGAGTCTTATTCTGAGGGTCATTGTAACAGAGAGTGTGTTATAACCGAGCGTCTCATACTAACCGTAATGTAACAGAGAGAGTGCTATAACTGAGAATCTTATACTGAGGGTCAGTGTAACAGAGAGAGTGTTATAACTGAGAGTCTTATACTGAGGGTCAGTGTAACAGAGAGAGTGTTATAACTGTGAGTCTTATACTGAGTGACAGTGTAACAGAGAGGACTTTTAACTGAGAGACTTATACTGAGGGTCAATGTAACAGAGAGAGTGTTATAACTGAGATGCTTATACTGACGGTCAGTTTAACAGAGTGAGTGTTATAAGTCAGAGTCTGACACTGAGGGTCAGTGTAACATAGAGAGTGTAATAACTGAAAGTCTTATACTGAGGGTCAGTGTAACGGAGAGAGTGTTATAACTGAGAGTCTTAAACTGAAGGTCAGTGTAACAGAGGGAGTGCTATAACTGAGAGCCTTATACTGAGGGTCAGTGTAACAGAGTGTGTTATAACTGAGCGTCTTATACTAACCGTAATGTCACAGAGAGAGTGTTATAACTGAGAATCTTATACTGAGGGTCAGAGTAACAGAGTGAGTGTTATAACTGAGAGTCTTATATTGAGGGTCACTGTGATAGGGAGAGGATTATAAATGAGAGTCTTATACTGAGGGTCAGTGTAACAGAGAGAGTGTTTTCACTGAGTGCCTTATACTGAGGGTCCGTGTGAGAGAGTGTTATAACTGAGAGTCGTATACTGAGGGTCAGTGTAACAGAGAGAGTGTTATTACTGAGAGTCTTATACTGCGTGTCAGTGTAACAGAGAGAGTGTTATAACTGAGAGTCTTATACTGCGGGTCAGTGTAACAGAGAGGGTGTTATTACTGAGAATCTTATACTGAGGGTCATTGTGAGAGAGAGTGTTATAACTTTGTCTTATACTGAGGGTCAGTGTGAGAGAGAGAGTGTTATAACTGAGAATCTTATACTAAGGTTCAGCGTGAGAGAAAGAGTGTTATAACTGAGAGCCTTATACTGAGGGTCAGTGTGAGAGAGAGAGTGTTATAATTGAAAATCTTATACTGATGTTCAGCGTTAGAGAAAGAGTGTTATAACTGAGAGTCTTATTCTGAGGGTCAGTGTAACAGAGAGAGTGTTATAACTGAGAATCTTATACTGAAGGTCATTGTGAGAGAGAGTGTTATAACTGTGTCTTAACTGAGGGTCAGTGAGAGAGAGAGAGTGTTATAACTGAGTGTCTTATACTGAGGGTCAGTGTGAGAGAGAGTGGTATAACTGAGAGTCTTATACTGAGTGTCAGTGTAACTGAGAGGGTTATAACTGAGAGTCTTATACTGTGTGTCAGTGTAAGAGAGAGAGTGTAATAACTGAGAGCCTTATAGTGAGGGTCAGTTTGAAAAAGAGTGTGTTATAACTGAGAATCTTATACTGAGGGTCAGCGTGAGAGAAAGAGTGTTACAACTGAGAGTATTATACTGAGGGTCAGTGTAACAGACAGAGTGTTATAACTGAGAGTCTTATACTGAGGGTCAGTGTAACAGAGAGAGTGGTATAACTGAGAGTGTTATACTGAGTGTCAGTGTAACAGAAAGAGTGTTATAAATTAGAGTCCTATTCTGAGGGTCAGTGTAACAGAGAGAGTGTTTTAACTGAGGGTCTTATACTGAGTGACAGTGTAACAGAGAGGGCTTTTAACTGAGAGACTTATACTGAGGGTCAGTGTAACAGAGAGAGAGAGTGTTATAACTGTGAGTCTTATACTGAGGGTCAATGTGACTGAGAGAGTGTTATAACTGAGAGTCTTATACTGCGGGTCAATGTAACTGAGAGAGTGTTATAACTGAGAGTCTTATACTGACGGTCAGTGTAACAGGGTGAGAGTTATAACTCAGAGTCTTTTACTGAGGGTCAGTGTGAGGGAGAGTTATAACTGAGAGTCTTATACTGTGGGTCAGTGTAACAGAGAGAGTGTTATAACTGAGAGTCTTATACTGAGGGACAGTGTGACAGACAGAGTGTTATTACTGAGAGTCTTAAACTGAGGGTTAGTGTAACAGAGAGAGTGCTATAACTGAGAGTCTTATACTGAGGGTCAGCGTGAGAGAAAGAGTGTTATAACTGAGAGTCTTATACTGAGGGTCAGTGTAACAGAGAGAGTGTTATAACTGAGAGTCTTATACTCAGGGTCAGTGTAACAGACAGAGTGTTATAACTAAGAGTCTTATACTGACGGTCAGTGCAACAGAGAGAGTGGTATAACTGAGAGTCTTATACAGAGTGTCAGTGTAACAGAAAGAGTGTGATAACTGAGAGTCTTATACTGAGGGTCAGTGTAACAGAGAGAGTGTTATAACTGAGAGTCTTATACTGAGTGACAGTGTAACAGAGAGGACTTTTAACTGAGAGACTTATACTGAGGGTCAATGTAACAGAGAGAGTGTTATAACTGAGAGTCTTATACTGACGGTCAGTGTAACAGAGTGAGTGTTATAAGTCAGAGTCTTATACTGAGGGTCAGTGTAACATAGAGAGTGTTATAACTGAGAGTCTGATACTGAGGGTCAGTGTAACGGAGAGAGTGTTATAACTGAGAGTCTTAAACTGAAGGTCAGTGTAACAGAGGGAGTGCTATAACTGAGAGTCTATACTGAGGGTCAGTGTAACAGAGAGTGTGTTATAACTGAGCGTCTTATACTAACCGTAATGTCACAGAGAGAGTATTATAACTGAGAATCTTATACTGAGGGTCAGTGTGAGAGAGAGAGTGTTATAATTGAGAATCTTATACTGATGTTCAGCGTGAGAGAAAGAGTGTTATAACTGAGAGTCTTATACTGAGGGTCAGTGTAACAGAGAGAGTGTTATAACTGAGAATCTTATACTGAAGGTCATTGTGAGAGAGAGTGTTATAACTGTGTCTTATACTGAGGGTCAGTGAGAGAGAGAGAGTGTTATAACTGAGAGTCTTATACTGAGGGTCAGTGTGACAGAGAGAGTGTGAAAACTGAGAATCTTATACTGAGGGTCATTGTGAGAGAGAGTGTTATAACTGAGAGTCTTATACTGAGGGAGAGTGTAACAGAGAGAGTGTTATAACTGAGAGTCTTATACTGAGGGTCAGTGTAATAGAGAGAGTGGAATAACTGAGAGTCTTATACTGAGCGTCAGTGTAACAGAGACGGTTATAACTGAGAGTCTTATACTGTGTGTCAGTGTAAGAGAGAGAGTGTAATAACTGAGAGCCTTATATGAGGGTCAGTTTGAAAGAGAGAGTGTGATAACTGAGAGCCTTATACTGAGGGTCAGTTTGAAAGAAAGTGTGTTATAACTGAGAACCTTATACTGAGGGTCAGTGTAACAGAGAGAGTGTTATAACTGAGAGTCTTATACTGAGGGTCAATGCAACAGAGAGAGTGATATAACTGAGAGTCTTATACTGAGGGTCAGTGTAACAGAGAGAGTGTTATAACTGAGAGCCTTATACTGAGGGTCAGTTTGAAAGAAAGTGTGTTATAACTGAGAACCTTATACCCTCAGGTCAGCGTGAGAGAAAGAGTGTTATAACTGAGATTCTTATACTGAGGGTCAGTGTAACAGAGAGAGTGTTATAACTGAGAGTAATTTACTGAGGGTCAGTGTAACAGAGAGAGTGTTATAAATGAGAGTCTTATACTAACCGTAATGTAACAGAGAGAGTGTTATAACTGAGAATCTTATACTGAGGGTCAGTGTAACAGAGTGAGTGTCATAACTGAGAGTGTTATACTGAGGGTCAGTGTAAGAGACAGAGTGTTATAACTGAGAGTCTTACACTGAGGGTCAATGTAACAGAGAGAGTGTTATAACTGAGAGTTTTATACTGCGGGTCAGTGTAACAGAGAGGGTGTTATTACTGAGAATCTTATACTGAGGGTCATTGTGAGAGAGAGTGTTATAACTGAGAATCTTATACTGAGGTTCAGCGTGAGAGAAAAGAGTGTTATAACTGAGAGTCTTATACTGAGGGTCAGTGTGAGGGAGAGTGTTATAAATGAGAGTCTTATACTGAGGGTCAGTGTAACAGAGAGAGTGTTATTACTGAGAGTCTTATACTGCATGTCAGTGTAACAGAGAGAGTGTTATAACTGAGAGTCTTATACTGCGGGTCAGTGTAACAGAGAGGGTGTTATTACTGAGAATCTTATACTGAGGTTCATTGTGAGAGTGAGTGTTATAACTGTGTCTTATACTGAGGGTCAGTGAGAGAGAGAGAGTGTTATAACTGAGAATCTTATACTGAGGTTCAGCGTGAGAGAAAGAGTGTTATAACTGAGAGTCTTATACTGAGGGTCAGTGTGAGAGAGAGAGTGTTATAATTGAGAATCTTATACTAATGATCAGCGTGAGAGAAAGAGTGTTATAACTGAGAGTCTTATACTGAGGGTCAGTGTAACAGAGAGAGTGGTATAACTGAGAGTCTTATACAGAGTGTCAGTGTAACAGAAAGAGTGTTATAACTGAGAGTCTTATACTGAGGGTCAGTGTAACAGAGAGAGTGTTATAACTGTGAGTCTTATACTGAGTGACAGTGTAACAGAGAGGACTTTTAACTGAGAGACTTATACTGAGGGTCAATGTAACAGAGAGAGTGTTATAACTGAGATGCTTATACTGACGGTCAGTTTAACAGAGTGAGTGTTATAAGTCAGAGTCTGACACTGAGGGTCAGTGTAACATAGAGAGTGTAATAACTGAAAGTCTTATACTGAGGGTCAGTGTAACGGAGAGAGTGTTATAACTGAGAGTCTTAAACTGAAGGTCAGTGTAACAGAGGGAGTGCTATAACTGAGAGCCTTATACTGAGGGTCAGTGTAACAGAGTGTGTTATAACTGAGCGTCTTATACTAACCGTAATGTCACAGAGAGAGTGTTATAACTGAGAATCTTATACTGAGGGTCAGAGTAACAGAGTGAGTGTTATAACTGAGAGTCTTATATTGAGGGTCACTGTGATAGGGAGAGGATTATAAATGAGAGTCTTATACTGAGGGTCAGTGTAACAGAGAGAGTGTTTTCACTGAGTGCCTTATACTGAGGGTCCGTGTGAGAGAGTGTTATAACTGAGAGTCGTATACTGAGGGTCAGTGTAACAGAGAGAGTGTTATTACTGAGAGTCTTATACTGCGTGTCAGTGTAACAGAGAGAGTGTTATAACTGAGAGTCTTATACTGCGGGTCAGTGTAACAGAGAGGGTGTTATTACTGAGAATCTTATACTGAGGGTCATTGTGAGAGAGAGTGTTATAACTTTGTCTTATACTGAGGGTCAGTGTGAGAGAGAGTGTTATAACTGAGAATCTTATACTAAGGTTCAGCGTGAGAGAAAGAGTGTTATAACTGAGAGCCTTATACTGAGGGTCAGTGTGAGAGAGAGAGTGTTATAATTGAAAATCTTATACTGATGTTCAGCGTTAGAGAAAGAGTGTTATAACTGAGAGTCTTATTCTGAGGGTCAGTGTAACAGAGAGAGTGTTATAACTGAGAATCTTATACTGAAGGTCATTGTGAGAGAGAGTGTTATAACTGTGTCTTAACTGAGGGTCAGTGAGAGAGAGAGAGCGTTATAACTGAGTGTCTTATACTGAGGGTCAGTGTGAGAGAGAGAGTGGTATAACTGAGAGTCTTATACTGAGTGTCAGTGTAACTGAGAGGGTTATAACTGAGAGTCTTATACTGTGTGTCAGTGTAAGAGAGAGAGTGTAATAACTGAGAGCCTTATAGTGAGGGTCAGTTTGAAAAAGAGTGTGTTATAACTGAGAATCTTATACTGAGGGTCAGCGTGAGAGAAAGAGTGTTACAACTGAGAGTATTATACTGAGGGTCAGTGTAACAGACAGAGTGTTATAACTGAGAGTCTTATACTGAGGGTCAGTGTAACAGAGAGAGTGGTATAACTGAGAGTGTTATACTGAGTGTCAGTGTAACAGAAAGAGTGTTATAAATTAGAGTCCTATTCTGAGGGTCAGTGTAACAGAGAGAGTGTTTTAACTGAGGGTCTTATACTGAGTGACAGTGTAACAGAGAGGGCTTTTAACTGAGAGACTTATACTGAGGGTCAGTGTAACAGAGAGAGAGAGTGTTATAACTGTGAGTCTTATACTGAGGGTCAATGTGACTGAGAGAGTGTTATAACTGAGAGTCTTATACTGCGGGTCAATGTAACTGAGAGAGTGTTATAACTGAGAGTCTTATACTGACGGTCAGTGTAACAGGGTGAGAGTTATAACTCAGAGTCTTTTACTGAGGGTCAGTGTGAGGGAGAGTTATAACTGAGAGTCTTATACTGTGGGTCAGTGTAACAGAGAGAGTGTTATAACTGAGAGTCTTATACTGAGGGACAGTGTGACAGACAGAGTGTTATAACTGAGAGTCTTAAACTGAGGGTCAGTGTAACAGAGAGAGTGCTATAACTGAGAGTCTTATACTGAGGGTCAGTGTGAGAGAGAGAGTGTTATAACTGAGAGTCTTATTCTGAGGGTCATTGTAACAGAGAGTGTGTTATAACCGAGCGTCTTATACTAACCGTAATGTAACAGAGAGAGTGCTATAACTGAGAATCTTATACTGAGGGTCAGTGTAACAGAGAGAGTGTTATAACTGAGAGTCTTATACTGAGGGTCAGTGTGAGAGAGAGAGTGTTATAACTGAGAGTCTTATTCTGAGGGTCATTGTAACAGAGAGTGTGTTATAACCGAGCGTCTCATACTAACCGTAATGTAACAGAGAGAGTGCTATAACTGAGAATCTTATATTGAGGGTCAGTGTAACAGAGTGAGTGTTATAACTGAGATTATTATACTGAGGGTCAGTGTGAGAGAGAGAGTGTTATAACTGAGAGTCTTATACTGAGGGTCAGTGTAACAGAGAGAGTGTTATAACTGAGAGTCTTATACTGAGGGTCAGTGTAACAGAGAGAGTGTTTTAACTGAGAGACTTATACTGAGGGTCAGAGTAACAGAGAGAGAGAGTGTTATAAATGAGAGTATTATACTGAGGGTCAGTGTAACAGACAGAGTGTTATAACTGAGAGTCTTATACTGAGGGTCAGTGTAACAGAGAGAGTGGTATAACTGAGAGTGTTCTACTGAGGGTCAGTGTAACAGAGAGAGTGTTATAACTGAGAGTCTTATACTGAGGGTCAGTGTAACAGAAAGAATGTTATAACTGAGAGTCCTATACTGAGGGTCAGTGTAACAGAGAGAGTGTTATAACTGAGAGTCTTATACTGAGGGTCAGTGTAACAGAAAGAATGTTATAACTGAGAGTCCTATACTGAGGGTCAGTGTGACAGAGAGAGTGTTAAACTGTGAGTCTTATACTGCGGGTCAATGTAACAGAGAGAGTGTTATAACTGAGAGTCTTATACTGACGGTAAGTGTAACAGAGTGAGTGTTATAACTCAGAGTCTTATACTGAGTGTCAGTGTGAGGGAGAGTTATAACTGAGAGTCTTATACTGTGGGTCAGTGTAACAGAGAGAGTGTTATAACTGAGAGTCTTAGACTGAGGGTCAGTGTGACAGAGAGAGTGTTATAACTGAGAATCTTATACTGAGGGTCATTGTGAGAGAGAGTGTTATAACTGATAATCTTATACTGAGGGTCATTGTGAGAGAGAGTGTTATAACTGTGTCTTATACTGAGGGTCAGTGAGAGAGAGAGAGTGTTATAACTGAAAGTCTTATACTGAGGGTCATTGTGAGAGAGAGAGTGTTATAACTGAGAATCTTATACTGAGAGTCAGTGTAACTGAGAGAGTGTTATAACTGAGAATCTTATACTGATGTTCAGCGTGAGAGAAAGAGTGTTATAACTGAGAGTCTTATACTGAGTGTCAGTGTAACAGAAAGAGTGTTATAAATGAGAGTCTTATACTGAGGGTCAGTGTAGCAGAGAGTGTGTTATAACTGAACGTCTTATACTAACTGTAATGTAACAGAGAGAGTGTTATAACTGAGAATCTTATACTGAGGGTCAGTGTAACAGAGTGAGTGTTATAACTGAGAGTCTTATATTGAGGGTCACTGTGACAGGGTGAGGATTATGAATGAGAGTCTTATACTGAGGGTCATTGTGAGACAGAATGGTATAACTGTGTTTTATACTGAGGGTCAGTGAGAGAGAGTGAGTGTTATAACTGAGAGTGTTATACTGAGCATCAGTGTAACAGACAGAGTGTTATAACTGAGAGTCTTATACTGAGGGTCAGTGTAACAGAGAGAGTGGTATAACTGAGAGTGTTCTACTGAGTGTCAGTGTAACAGACAGAGTGTTATAACTGAGAGTGTTATACTGAGGGTCAGTGTAACAGAGAGAGTGTTTAACTGAGAGACTTATACTGAGGGTCAGAGTAACAGAGAGAGAGAGTGTTATAAATGAGAGTATTATACTGAGGGTCAGTGTAACAGACAGAGTGTTATAACTAAGAGTCTTATACTGAGGGTCAGTGTAACAGAGAGTGTGGTATAACTGAGAGTGTTCTACTGAGTGTCAGTGTAACAGACCGAGTGTTATAACTGAGAGTCTTATACTGAGGGTCAGTGTAACAGAAAGAATGTTATAACTGAGAGTCCTATACTGAGGGTCAGTGTAACAGAGAGAGTGTTATAACTGAGAGTCTTATACTGAGGGTCAGTGTCACAGAAAGAATGTTACAACTGCGAGTCCTATACTGAGGGTCAGTGTGACAGAGAAAGTGTTATAACTGTGAGTCTTATACTGAGGGTCAATGTGACAGAGAGAGTGTTATAACTGAGAATATTATACTGAGGGTCATTGTGAGAGAGAGTGTTATAACTGAGAGTCTTATACTGAGGGAGAGTGTAACAGAGAGAGTGTTATAACTGAGAGTCTTATACTGAGGGTCAGTGTAACAGAAAGAATGTTATAACTGCGAGTCCTATACTGAGGGTCAGTGTGACAGAGAGAGTGTTATAACTGTGAGTCTTATACTGAGGGTCAATGTGACAGAGAGAGTGTTATAACTGATAATCTTATACTGAGGGTCATTGTGAGAGAGAGTGTTATAACTGAGAGTCTTATACTGAGGGAGAGTGTAACAGAGAGAGTATTATAACTGAGAGTCTTATACTGAGGGTCAGTGTAACAGAGAGAGTGTTATAACTGAGAGGCTTATACTGAGGGTCAGTGTAACAGAGAGAGTGTTTTAACTGAGCGCCTTGTACTGAGGGTCAGTGTGAGAGAGTTATAACTGAGAATCTTATATTGAGGGACAGTGTAACAGAGAGAGTGTTATAACTGAGAATCTTATACTGAAGGTCATTGTGAGAGAGAGTGTTATAACTATGTCTTATACTGAGGGTCAGTGAGAGAGAGAGAGTGTTATAACTTAGAGTCTTATACTGAGGGTCAGTGTGAGAGAGAGAGTGTTATAACTGAGAATCTTATACTGAGGGTCAGTGTAACAGAGAGAGTGTTATAACTGAGAGTCTTATACTGAGGGTCAGTGTGAGAGAGAGTGTTATAACTGCGAGTCTTATACTGAGGGAGAGTGTAACAGAGAGAGTGTTATAACTGAGAGTCTTATACTGAGGTTCAGCGTGAGAGAAAGAGTGTTATAACTGAGAGTTTTATGCTGACGGTCAGTGTATTAGAGAGAGTGGTATAACTGAGAGTCTTATACTGAGTGTCAGTGTAACTGAGAGGGTTATAACTGAGAGTCTTATACTTTGTGTCAGTGTAATAGAGAGAGTGTAATAACTGAGAGCCTTATAGTGAGGGTCAGTTTGAAAAAGAGTGTGTTATAACTGAGAATCTTATACTGAGGGTCAGCGTGAGAGAAAGAGTGTTACAACTGAGAGTATTATACTGAGGGTCAGTGTAACAGACAGAGTGTTATAACTGAGAGTGTTATACTGAGTGTCAGTGTAACAGAAAGAGTGTTATAAATTAGTGTCCTATTCTGAGGGTCAGTGTAACAGAGAGAGTGTTTTAACTGAGAGTCTTATACTGAGTGACAGTGTAACAGAGAGGGCTTTTAACTGAGAGACTTATACTGAGGGTCAGTGTAACAGAGAGAGAGAGTGTTATAACTGTGAGTCTTATACTGAGGGTCAATGTAACTGAGAGAGTGTTATAACTCAGAGTCTTATACTGACGGTCAGTGTAACAGAGTGAGTGTTATAACTCAGATTCTTTTACTGAGAGTCAGTGTGACAGAGAGAGTGTTATAAGTGAGAATCTTATACTGTGGTTAATGTGACAGAGAGAGTGTTATAACTGAGAGTCTTATACTGAGGGACAGTGTGACAGACAGAGTGTTATAACTGAGAGTCTTAAACTGAGGGTCAGTGTAACAGAGAGAGTGCTATAACTGAGAGTCTTATACTGAGGGTCAGTGTGAGAGAGAGAGTGTTATAACTGAGAGTCTTATTCTGAGGGTCATTGTAACAGAGAGTGTGTTATAACCGAGCGTCTTATACTAACCGTAATGTAACAGAGAGAGTGCTATAACTGAGAATCTTATACTGAGGGTCAGTGTAACAGAGTGAGTGTTATAACTGAGATTATTATACTGAGGGTCAGTGTGAGAGAGAGAGTGTTATAACTGAGAATCTTATACTGAGGGTCAGTGTAACAGAAAGAGTGTTATAACTGAGAGTCTTATACTGAGGGTCAGTGTAACAGAAAGAATGTTATAACTGAGAGTCCTATACTGAGGGTCAGTGTGACAGAGAGAGTGTTAAACTGTGAGTCTTATACTGCGGGTCAATGTAACAGAGAGAGTGTTATAACTGAGAGTCTTATACTGATGGTAAGTGTAACAGAGTGAGTGTTATAACTCAGAGTCTTATACTGAGTGTCAGTGTGAGGGAGAGTTATAACTGAGAGACTTATACTGTGGGTCAGTGTAACAGAGAGAGTGTTATAACTGAGAGTCTTAGACTGAGGGTCATTGTGAGAGAGAGTGTTATAACTGATAATCTTATACTGAGGGTCATTGTGAGAGAGAGTGTTATAACTGTGTCTTATACTGAGGGTCCGTGAGAGAGAGAGAGTGTTATAACTGAAAGTCTTATACTGAGGGTCATTGTGAGAGAGAGAGTGTTATAACTGAGAATCTTATACTGAGAGTCAGTGTAACTGAGAGAGTGTTATAACTGAGAATCTTATACTGATGTTCAGCGTGAGAGAAAGAGTGTTATAACTGAGAGTCTTATACTGAGTGTCAGTGTAACAGAAAGAGTGTTATAAATGAGAGTCTTATACTGAGGGTCAGTGTAGCAGAGAGTGTGTTATAACTGAACGTCTTATACTAACTGTAATGTAACAGAGAGAGTGTTATAACTGAGAATCTTATACTGAGGGTCAGTGTAACAGAGTGAGTGTTATAACTGAGAGTCTTATATTGAGGGTCACTGTGACAGGGTGAGGATTATGAATGAGAGTCTTATAGTGAGGGTCATTGTGAGACAGAATGGTATAACTGTGTTTTATACTGAGGGTCAGTGAGAGAGAGTGAGTGTTATAACTGAGAGTGTTATACTGAGCATCAGTGTAACAGACAGAGTGTTATAACTGAGAGTCTTATACTGAGGGTCAGTGTAACAGAGAGAGTGGTATAACTGAGAGTGTTCTACTGAGTGTCAGTGTAACAGACAGAGTGTTATAACTGAGAGTCTTATACTGAGGGTCAGTGTAACAGAGAGAGTGTTTAACTGAGAGACTTATACTGAGGGTCAGAGTAACAGAGAGAGAGAGTGTTATAAATGAGAGTATTATACTGAGGGTCAGTGTAACAGACAGAGTGTTATAACTGAGAGTCTTATACTGAGGGTCAGTGTAACAGAGAGTGTGGTATAACTGAGAGTGTTCTACTGAGTGTCAGTGTAACAGACAGAGTGTTATAACTGAGAGTCTTATACTGAGGGTCAGTGTAACAGAAAGAATGTTATAACTGAGAGTCCTATACTGAGGGTCAGTGTAACAGAGAGAGTGTTATAACTGAGAGTCTTATACTGAGGGTCAGTGTCACAGAAAGAATGTTATAACTGCGAGTCCTATACTGAGGGTCAGTGTGACAGAGAAAGTGTTATAACTGTGAGTCTTATACTGAGGGTCAATGTGACAGAGAGAGTGTTATAACTGAGAATATTATACTGAGGGTCATTGTGAGAGAGAGTGTTATAACTGAGAGTCTTATACTGAGGGAGAGTGTAACAGAGAGAGTGTTATAACTGAGAGTCTTATACTGAGGGTCAGTGTAACAGAGAGAGTGTTATAACTGAGAGTCTTATACTGAGGGTCAGTGTAACAGAAAGAATGTTATAACTGCGAGTCCTATACTGAGGGTCAGTGTGACAGAGAGAGTGTTATAACTGTGAGTCTTATACTGAGGGTCAATGTGACAGAGAGAGTGTTATAACTGATAATCTTATACTGAGGGTCATTGTGAGAGAGAGTGTTATAACTGAGAGTCTTATACTGAGGGAGAGTGTAACAGAGAGAGTATTATAACTGAGAGTCTTATACTGAGGGTCAGTGTAACAGAGAGAGTGTTATAACTGAGAGTCTTATACTGAGGGTCAGTGTAACAGAGAGAGTGTTTTAACTGAGCGCCTTGTACTGAGGGTCAGTGTGAGAGAGAGTTATAACTGAGAATCTTATATTGAGGGACAGTGTAACAGAGAGAGTGTTATAACTGAGAATCTTATACTGAAGGTCATTGTGATAGAGAGTGTTATAACTGTGTCTTATACTGAGGGTCAGTGAGAGAGAGAGAGTGTTATAACTGAGAGTCTTATACTGAGGGTCAGTGTGAGAGAGAGAGTGTTATAACTGAGAATCTTATACTGAGGGTCAGTGTAACAGAGAGAGTGTTATAACTGAGAGTCTTATACTGAGGGTCAGTGTGAGAGAGAGTGTTATAACTGCGAGTCTTATACTGAGGGAGAGTGTAACAGAGAGAGTGTTATAACTGAGAGTCTGATACTGAGGTTCAGCGTGAGAGAAAGAGTGTTATAACTGAGAGTTTTATGCTGACGGTCAGTGTATTAGAGAGAGTGGTATAACTGAGAGTCTTATACTGAGTGTCAGTGTAACTGAGAGGGTTATAACTGAGAGTCTTATACTTTGTGTCAGTGTAAGAGAGAGAGTGTAATAACTGAGAGCCTTATAGTGAGGGTCAGTTTGAAAAAGAGTGTGTTATAACTGAGAATCTTATACTGAGGGTCAGCGTGAGAGAAAGAGTGTTACAACTGAGAGTATTATACTGAGGGTCAGTGTAACAGACAGAGTGTTATAACTGAGAGTCTTATACTGAGGGTCAGTGTAACAGAGAGAGTGGTATAACTGAGAGTGTTATACTGAGTGTCAGTGTAACAGAAAGAGTGTTATAAATTAGTGTCCTATTCTGAGGGTCAGTGTAACAGAGAGAGTGTTTTAACTGAGAGTCTTATACTGAGTGACAGTGTAACAGAGAGGGCTTTTAACTGAGAGACTTATACTGAGGGTCAGTGTAACAGAGAGAGAGAGTGTTATAACTGTGAGTCTTATACTGAGGGTCAATGTAACTGAGAGAGTGTTATAACTCAGAGTCTTATACTGACGGTCAGTGTAACAGAGTGAGTGTTATAACTCAGATTCTTTTACTGAGAGTCAGTGTGACAGAGAGAGTGTTATAAGTGAGAATCTTATACTGTGGTTAATGTGACAGAGAGAGTGTTATAACTGAGAGTCTTATACTGAGGGACAGTGTGACAGACAGAGTGTTATAACTGAGAGTCTTAAACTGAGGGTCAGTGTAACAGAGAGAGTGCTATAACTGAGAGTCTTATACTGAGGGTCAGTGTGAGAGAGAGAGTGTTATAACTGAGAGTCTTATTCTGAGGGTCATTGTAACAGAGAGTGTGTTATAACCGAGCGTCTTATACTAACCGTAATGTAACAGAGAGAGTGCTATAACTGAGAATCTTATACTGAGGGTCAGTGTAACAGAGTGAGTGTTATAACTGAGATTATTATACTGAGGGTCAGTGTGAGAGAGAGAGTGTTATAACTGAGAATCTTATACTGAGGGTCAGTGTAACAGAAAGAGTGTTTTAACTGAGAGTCTTATACTGAGGGTCAGTGTAACAGAGAGAGTGTTATAACTGAGAGTCTTATACTGAGTGACAGTGTAACAGAGAGGGATATTAACTGAGAGACTTATGCTGAGGGTCAGATTAACAGAGAGAGAGAGGATTATAACTGAGAGTCTTATACTGAGGGTCAGTGTAACAGAGAGAGTGTTATAACTGAGAGTCTTATACTGAGGGTCAGTGTAACAGAAAGAATGTTATAACTGAGAGTCCTATACTGAGGGTCAGTGTGACAGAGAGAGTGTTAAACTGTGAGTCTTATACTGCGGGTCAATGTAACAGAGAGAGTGTTATAACTGAGAGTCTTATACTGACGGTAAGTGTAACAGAGTGAGTGTTATAACTCAGAGTCTTATACTGAGTGTCAGTGTGAGGGAGAGTTATAACTGAGAGTCTTATACTGTGGGTCAGTGTAACAGAGAGAGTGTTATAACTGAGAGTCTTAGACTGAGTGTCAGTGTGACAGAGAGAGTGTTATAACTGAGAATCTTATACTGAGGGTCATTGTGAGAGAGAGTGTTATAACTGATAATCTTATACTGAGGGTCATTGTGAGAGAGAGTGTTATAACTGTGTCTTATACTGAGGGTCAGTGAGAGAGAGAGAGTGTTATAACTGAAAGTCTTATACTGAGGGTCATTGTGAGAGAGAGAGTGTTATAACTGAGAATCTTATACTGAGAGTCAGTGTAACTGAGAGAGTGTTATAACTGAGAATCTTATACTGATGTTCAGCGTGAGAGAAAGAGTGTTATAACTGAGAGTCTTATACTGAGTGTCAGTGTAACAGAAAGAGTGTTATAAATGAGAGTCTTATACTGAGGGTCAGTGTAGCAGAGAGTGTGTTATAACTGAACGTCTTATACTAACTGTAATGTAACAGAGAGAGTGTTATAACTGAGAATCTTATACTGAGGGTCAGTGTAACAGAGTGAGTGTTATAACTGAGAGTCTTATATTGAGGGTCACTGTGACAGGGTGAGGATTATGAATGAGAGTCTTATAGTGAGGGTCATTGTGAGACAGAATGGTATAACTGTGTTTTATACTGAGCGTCAGTGAGAGAGAGTGAGTGTTATAACTGAGAGTGTTATACTGAGCATCAGTGTAACAGACAGAGTGTTATAACTGAGAGTCTTATACTGAGGGTCAGTGTGAGAGAGAGAGTGTTATAATTGAGAATCTTATACTGAGGGTCAGTGTAACAGAGAGAGTGTTATAACTGAGAGTCTTATACTGAGGGTCAGTGTGAGAGAGAGTGTTATAACTGCGAGTCTTATACTGAGGGAGAGTGTAACAGAGAGAGTGTTATAACTGAGAGTCTTATACTGAGGGTCAGTGTAACAGAAAGAATGTTATAACTGAGAGTCCTATACTGAGGGTCAGTGTGACAGAGAGAGTGTTAAACTGTGAGTCTTATACTTCGGGTCAATGTAACAGAGAGAGTGTTATAACTGAGAGTCTTATACTGACGGTAAGTGTAACAGAGTGAGTGTTATAACTCAGAGTCTTATACTGAGTGTCAGTGTGAGGGAGAGTTATAACTGAGAGTCTTATACTGTGGGTCAGTGTAACAGAGAGAGTGTTATAACTGAGAGTCTTATACTGAGGGTCAGTGTGACAGAGAGAGTGTTATAACTGAGAATCTTATACTGAGGGTCATTGTGAGAGAGAGTGTTATAACTGATAATCTTATACTGAGGGTCATTGTGAGAGAGAGTGTTATAACTGTGTCTTATACTGAGGGTCAGTGAGAGAGAGAGAGTGTTATAACTGAAAGTCTTATACTGAGGGTCATTGTGAGAGAGAGAGTGTTATAACTGAGAATCTTATACTGAGAGTCAGTGTAACTGAGAGAGTGTTATAACTGAGAATCTTATACTGATGTTCAGCGTGAGAGAAAGAGTGTTATAACTGAGAGTCTTATACTGAGTGTCAGTGTAACAGAAAGAGTGTTATAAATGAGAGTCTTATACTGAGGGTCAGTGTAGCAGAGAGTGTGTTATAACTGAACGTCTTATACTAACTGTAATGTAACAGAGAGAGTGTTATAACTGAGAATCTTATACTGAGGGTCAGTGTAACAGAGTGAGTGTTATAACTGAGAGTCTTATATTGAGGGTCACTGTGACAGGGTGAGGATTATGAATGAGAGTCTTATAGTGAGGGTCATTGTGAGACAGAATGGTATAACTGTGTTTTATACTGAGGGTCAGTGTAGCAGAGAGTGTGTTATAACTGAACGTCTTATACTAACTGTAATGTAACAGAGAGAGTGTTATAACTGAGAATCTTATACTGAGGGTCAGTGTAACAGAGTGAGTGTTATAACTGAGAGTCTTATATTGAGGGTCACTGTGACAGGGTGAGGATTATGAATGAGAGTCTTATAGTGAGGGTCATTGTGAGACAGAATGGTATAACTGTGTTTTATACTGAGGGTCAGTGAGAGAGAGTGAGTGCTATAACTGAGAGTGTTATACTGAGCATCAGTGTAACAGACAGAGTGTTATAACTGAGAGTCTTATACTGAGGGTCAGTGTAACAGAGAGAGTGGTATAACTGAGAGTGTTATACTGAGTGTCAGTGTAACAGAAAGAGTGTTATAAATTAGTGTCCTATTCTGAGGGTCAGTGTAACAGAGAGAGTGTTTTAACTGAGAGTCTTATACTGAGTGACAGTGTAACAGAGAGGGCTTTTAACTGAGAGACTTATACTGAGGGTCAGTGTAACAGAGAGAGAGAGTGTTATAACTGTGAGTCTTATACTGAGGGTCAATGTAACTGAGAGAGTGTTATAACTCAGAGTCTTATACTGACGGTCAGTGTAACAGAGTGAGTGTTATAACTCAGATTCTTTTACTGAGGGTCAGTGTGACAGAGAGAGTGTTATAACTGAGAATCTTATACTGTGGTTAATGTGACAGAGAGAGTGTTATAACTGAGAGTCTTATACTGAGGGACAGTGCGACAGACAGAGTGTTATAACTGAGAGTCTTAAACTAAGGGTCAGTGTAACAGAGAGAGTGCTATAACTGAGAGTCTTATACTGAGGGTCAGTGTGAGAGAGAGAGTGTTATAACTGAGAGTCTTATTCTGAGGGTCATTGTAACAGAGAGTGTGTTATAACCGAGCGTCTTATACTAACCGTAATGTAACAGAGAGAGTGCTATAACTGAGAATCTTATACTGAGGGTCAGCGTGAGAGAAAGAGTGTTATAACTGAGAGTTTTATGCTGACGGTCAGTGTATTAGAGAGAGTGGTATAACTGAGAGTCTTATACTGAGTGTCAGTGTAACTGAGAGGGTTATAACTGAGAGTCTTATACTTTGTGTCAGTGTAAGAGAGAGAGTGTAATAACTGAGAGCCTTATAGTGAGGGTCAGTTTGAAAAAGAGTGTGTTATAACTGAGAATCTTATACTGAGGGTCAGCGTGAGAGAAAGAGTGTTACAACTGAGAGTATTATACTGAGGGTCAGTGTAACAGACAGAGTGTTATAACTGAGAGTCTTATACTGAGGGTCAGTGTAACAGAGAGAGTGGTATAACTGAGAGTGTTATACTGAGTGTCAGTGTAACAGAAAGAGTGTTATAAATTAGTGTCCTATTCTGAGGGTCAGTGTAACAGAGAGAGTGTTTTAACTGAGAGTCTTATACT
Source organism: Carcharodon carcharias (assembly GCF_017639515.1). NCBI lineage: Eukaryota > Metazoa > Chordata > Chondrichthyes > Lamniformes > Lamnidae > Carcharodon > Carcharodon carcharias. The sequence continues at coordinate 2,352,423 of NC_054504.1, forward strand.
GAGTGACAGTGTAACAGAGAGGGCTTTTAACTGAGAGACTTATACTGAGGGTCAGTGTAACAGAGAGAGAGAGTGTTATAACTGTGAGTCTTATACTGAGGGTCAATGTAACTGAGAGAGTGTTATAACTCAGAGTCTTATACTGACGGTCAGTGTAACAGAGTGAGTGTTATAACTCAGATTCTTTTACTGAGAGTCAGTGTGACAGAGAGAGTGTTATAAGTGAGAATCTTATACTGTGGTTAATGTGACAGAGAGAGTGTTATAACTGAGAGTCTTATACTGAGGGACAGTGTGACAGACAGAGTGTTATAACTGAGAGTCTTAAACTGAGGGTCAGTGTAACAGAGAGAGTGCTATAACTGAGAGTCTTATACAGAGGGTCAGTGTGAGAGAGAGAGTGTTATAACTGAGAGTCTTAGACTGAGGGTCAGTGTGACAGAGAGAGTGTTATAACTGAGAATCTTATACTGAGAGTCAGTGTAACTGAGAGAGTGTTATAACTGAGAATCTTATACTGATGTTCAGCGTGAGAGAAAGAGTGTTATAACTGAGAGTCTTATACTGAGTGTCAGTGTAACAGAAAGAGTGTTATAAATGAGAGTCTTATACTGAGGGTCAGTGTAGCAGAGAGTGTGTTATAACTGAACGTCTTATACTAACTGTAATGTAACAGAGAGAGTGTTATAACTGAGAATCTTATACTGAGGGTCAGTGTAACAGAGTGAGTGTTATAACTGAGAGTCTTATATTGAGGGTCACTGTGACAGGGTGAGGATTATGAATGAGAGTCTTATACTGAGGGTCATTGTGAGACAGAATGGTATAACTGTGTTTTATACTGAGCGTCAGTGAGAGAGAGTGAGTGTTATAACTGAGAGTGTTATACTGAGCATCAGTGTAACAGACAGAGTGTTATAACTGAGAGTCTTATACTGAGGGTCAGTGTGAGAGAGAGAGTGTTATAACTGAGAATCTTATACTGAGGGTCAGTGTAACAGAGAGAGTGTTATAACTGAGAGTCTTATACTGAGGGTCAGTGTGAGAGAGAGTGTTATAACTGCGAGTCTTATACTGAGGGAGAGTGTAACAGAGAGAGTGTTATAACTGAGAGTCTTATACTGAGGGTCAGTGTAACAGAAAGAATGTTATAACTGAGAGTCCTATACTGAGGGTCAGTGTGACAGAGAGAGTGTTAAACTGTGAGTCTTATACTTCGGGTCAATGTAACAGAGAGAGTGTTATAACTGAGAGTCTTATACTGACGGTAAGTGTAACAGAGTGAGTGTTATAACTCAGAGTCTTATACTGAGTGTCAGTGTGAGGGAGAGTTATAACTGAGAGTCTTATACTGTGGGTCAGTGTAACAGAGAGAGTGTTATAACTGAGAGTCTTAGACTGAGGGTCAGTGTGACAGAGAGAGTGTTATAACTGAGAATCTTATACTGAGGGTCATTGTGAGAGAGAGTGTTATAACTGATAATCTTATACTGAGGGTCATTGTGAGAGAGAGTGTTATAACTGTGTCTTATACTGAGGGTCAGTGAGAGAGAGAGAGTGTTATAACTGAAAGTCTTATACTGAGGGTCATTGTGAGAGAGAGAGTGTTATAACTGAGAATCTTATACTGAGAGTCAGTGTCACTGAGAGAGTGTTATAACTGAGAATCTTATACTGATGTTCAGCGTGAGAGAAAGAGTGTTATAACTGAGAGTCTTATACTGAGTGTCAGTGTAACAGAAAGAGTGTTATAAATGAGAGTCTTATACTGAGGGTCAGTGTAGCAGAGAGTGTGTTATAACTGAACGTCTTATACTAACTGTAATGTAACAGAGAGAGTGTTATAACTGAGAATCTTATACTGAGGGTCAGTGTAACAGAGTGAGTGTTATAACTGAGAGTCTTATATTGAGGGTCACTGTGACAGGGTGAGGATTATGAATGAGAGTCTTATAGTGAGGGTCATTGTGAGACAGAATGGTATAACTGTGTTTTATACTGAGGGTCAGTGAGAGAGAGTGAGTGCTATAACTGAGAGTGTTATACTGAGCATCAGTGTAACAGACAGAGTGTTATAACTGAGAGTCTTATACTGAGGGTCAGTGTAACAGAGAGAGTGGTATAACTGAGAGTGTTATACTGAGTGTCAGTGTAACAGAAAGAGTGTTATAAATTAGTGTCCTATTCTGAGGGTCAGTGTAACAGAGAGAGTGTTTTAACTGAGAGTCTTATACTGAGTGACAGTGTAACAGAGAGGGCTTTTAACTGAGAGACTTATACTGAGGGTCAGTGTAACAGAGAGAGTGTTATAACTGAGAGTCTTATACTGAGTGACAGTGTAACAGAGAGGGATATTAACTGAGAGACTTATGCTGTGGGTCAGATTAACAGAGAGAGAGAGGATTATAACTGAGAGTCTTATACTGAGGGTCAGTGTAACAGAGAGAGTGTTATAACTGAGAGTCTTATACTGAGGGTCAGTGTAACAGAGAGAGTGTTTTAACTGAGAGACTTATACTGAGGGTCAGAGTAACAGAGAGAGAGAGTGTTATAAATGAGAGTATTATACTGAGGGTCAGTGTAACAGACAGAGTGTTATAACTGAGAGTCTTATACTGAGGGTCAGTGTAACAGAGAGAGTGGTATAACTGAGAGTGTTCTACTGAGTGTCAGTGTAACAGACAGAGTGTTATAACTGAGAGTCTTATACTGAGGGTCAGTGTGAGAGAGAGTGTTATAACTGCGAGTCTTATACTGAGGGAGAGTGTAACAGAGAGAGTGTTATAACTGAGAGTCTTATACTGAGGGTCAGTGTAACAGAAAGAATGTTATAACTGAGAGTCCTATACTGAGGGTCAGTGTGACCGAGAGAGTGTTAAACTGTGAGTCTTATACTTCGGGTCAATGTAACAGAGAGAGTGTTATAACTGAGAGTCTTATACTGACGGTAAGTGTAACAGAGTGAGTGTTATAACTCAGAGTCTTATACTGAGTGTCAGTGTGAGGGAGAGTTATAACTGAGAGTCTTATACTGTGGGTCAGTGTAACAGAGAGAGTGTTATAACTGAGAGTCTTAGACTGAGGGTCAGTGTGACAGAGAGAGTGTTATAACTGAGAATCATATACTGAGGGTCATTGTGAGAGAGAGTGTTATAACTGATAATCTTATACTGAGGGTCATTGTGAGAGAGAGTGTTATAACTGTGTCTTATACTGAGGGTCAGTGAGAGAGAGAGAGTGTTATAACTGAAAGTCTTATACTGAGGGTCATTGTGAGAGAGAGAGTGTTATAACTGAGAATCTTATACTGAGAGTCAGTGTAACTGAGAGAGTGTTATAACTGAGAATCTTATACTGATGTTCAGCGTGAGAGAAAGAGTGTTATAACTGAGAGTCTTATACTGAGTGTCAGTGTAACAGAAAGAGTGTTATAAATGAGAGTCTTATACTGAGGGTCAGTGTAGCAGAGAGTGTGTTATAACTGAACGTCTTATACTAACTGTAATGTAACAGAGAGAGTGTTATAACTGAGAATCTTATACTGAGGGTCAGTGTAACAGAGTGAGTGTTATAACTGAGAGTCTTATATTGAGGGTCACTGTGACAGGGTGAGGATTATGAATGAGAGTCTTATAGTGAGGGTCATTGTGAGACAGAATGGTATAACTGTGTTTTATACTGAGGGTCAGTGAGAGAGAGTGAGTGCTATAACTGAGAGTGTTATACTGAGCATCAGTGTAACAGACAGAGTGTTATAACTGAGAGTCTTATACTGAGGGTCAGTGTAACAGAGAGAGTGGTATAACTGAGAGTGTTATACTGAGTGTCAGTGTAACAGAAAGAGTGTTATAAATTAGTGTCCTATTCTGAGGGTCAGTGTAACAGAGAGAGTGTTTTAACTGAGAGTCTTATACTGAGTGACAGTGTAACAGAGAGGGCTTTTAACTGAGAGACTTATACTGAGGGTCAGTGTAACAGAGAGAGAGAGTGTTATAACTGTGAGTCTTATACTGAGGGTCAATGTAACTGAGAGAGTGTTATAACTCAGAGTCTTATACTGACGGTCAGTGTAACAGAGTGAGTGTTATAACTCAGATTCTTTTACTGAGGGTCAGTGTGACAGAGAGAGTGTTATAACTGAGAATCTTATACTGTGGTTAATGTGACAGAGAGAGTGTTATAACTGAGAGTCTTATACTGAGGGACAGTGTGACAGACAGAGTGTTATAACTGAGAGTCTTAAACTAAGGGTCAGTGTAACAGAGAGAGTGCTATAACTGAGAGTCTTATACTGAGGGTCAGTGTGAGAGAGAGAGTGTTATAACTGAGAGTCTTATTCTGAGGGTCATTGTAACAGAGAGTGTGTTATAACCGAGCGTCTTATACTAACCGTAATGTAACAGAGAGAGTGCTATAACTGAGAATCTTATACTGAGGGTCAGCGTGAGAGAAAGAGTGTTATAACTGAGAGTTTTATGCTGACGGTCAGTGTATTAGAGAGAGTGGTATAACTGAGAGTCTTATACTGAGTGTCAGTGTAACTGAGAGGGTTATAACTGAGAGTCTTATACTTTGTGTCAGTGTAAGAGAGAGAGTGTAATAACTGAGAGCCTTATAGTGAGGGTCAGTTTGAAAAAGAGTGTGTTATAACTGAGAATCTTATACTGAGGGTCAGCGTGAGAGAAAGAGTGTTACAACTGAGAGTATTATACTGAGGGTCAGTGTAACAGACAGAGTGTTATAACTGAGAGTCTTATACTGAGGGTCAGTGTAACAGAGAGAGTGGTATAACTGAGAGTGTTATACTGAGTGTCAGTGTAACAGAAAGAGTGTTATAAATTAGTGTCCTATTCTGAGGGTCAGTGTAACAGAGAGAGTGTTTTAACTGAGAGTCTTATACTGAGTGACAGTGTAACAGAGAGGGCTTTTAACTGAGAGACTTATACTGAGGGTCAGTGTAACAGAGAGAGAGAGTGTTATAACTGTGAGTCTTATACTGAGGGTCAATGTAACTGAGAGAGTGTTATAACTCAGAGTCTTATACTGACGGTCAGTGTAACAGAGTGAGTGTTATAACTCAGATTCTTTTACTGAGAGTCAGTGTGACAGAGAGAGTGTTATAAGTGAGAATCTTATACTGTGGTTAATGTGACAGAGAGAGTGTTATAACTGAGAGTCTTATACTGAGGGACAGTGTGACAGACAGAGTGTTATAACTGAGAGTCTTAAACTGAGGGTCAGTGTAACAGAGAGAGTGCTATAACTGAGAGTCTTATACTGAGGGTCAGTGTGAGAGAGAGAGTGTTATAACTGAGAGTCTTAGACTGAGGGTCAGTGTGACAGAGAGAGTGTTATAACTGAGAATCTTATACTGAGAGTCAGTGTAACTGAGAGAGTGTTATAACTGAGAATCTTATACTGATGTTCAGCGTGAGAGAAAGAGTGTTATAACTGAGAGTCTTATACTGAGTGTCAGTGTAACAGAAAGAGTGTTATAAATGAGAGTCTTATACTGAGGGTCAGTGTAGCAGAGAGTGTGTTATAACTGAACGTCTTATACTAACTGTAATGTAACAGAGAGAGTGTTATAACTGAGAATCTTATACTGAGGGTCAGTGTAACAGAGTGAGTGTTATAACTGAGAGTCTTATATTGAGGGTCACTGTGACAGGGTGAGGATTATGAATGAGAGTCTTATACTGAGGGTCATTGTGAGACAGAATGGTATAACTGTGTTTTATACTGAGCGTCAGTGAGAGAGAGTGAGTGTTATAACTGAGAGTGTTATACTGAGCATCAGTGTAACAGAGAGTGTTATAACTGAGAGTCTTATACTGAGGGTCAGTGTGAGAGAGAGAGTGTTATAACTGAGAATCTTATACTGAGGGTCAGTGTAACAGAGAGAGTGTTATAACTGAGAGTCTTATACTGAGGGTCAGTGTGAGAGAGAGTGTTATAACTGCGAGTCTTATACTGAGGGAGAGTGTAACAGAGAGAGTGTTATAACTGAGAGTCTTATACTGAGGGTCAGTGTAACAGAAAGAATGTTATAACTGAGAGTCCTATACTGAGGGTCAGTGTGACAGAGAGAGTGTTAAACTGTGAGTCTTATACTTCGGGTCAATGTAACAGAGAGAGTGTTATAACTGAGAGTCTTATACTGAGTGTCAGTGTGAGGGAGAGTTATAACTGAGAGTCTTATACTGTGGGTCAGTGTAACACAGAGAGTGTTATAACTGAGAGTCTTAGACTGAGGGTCAGTGTGACAGAGAGAGTGTTATAACTGAGAATCTTATACTGAGGGTCATTGTGAGAGAGAGTGTTATAACTGATAATCTTATACTGAGGGTCATTGTGAGAGAGAGTGTTATAACTGTGTCTTATACTGAGGGTCAGTGAGAGAGAGAGAGTGTTATAACTGAAAGTCTTATACTGAGGGTCATTGTGAGAGAGAGAGTGTTATAACTGAGAATCTTATACTGAGAGTCAGTGTAACTGAGAGAGTGTTATAACTGAGAATCTTATACTGATGTTCAGCGTGAGAGAAAGAGTGTTATAACTGAGAGTCTTATACTGAGTGTCAGTGTAACAGAAAGAGTGTTATAAATGAGAGTCTTATACTGAGGGTCAGTGTAGCAGAGAGTGTGTTATAACTGAACGTCTTATACTAACTGTAATGTAACAGAGAGAGTGTTATAACTGAGAATCTTATACTGAGGGTCAGTGTAACAGAGTGAGTGTTATAACTGAGAGTCTTATATTGAGGGTCACTGTGACAGGGTGAGGATTATGAATGAGAGTCTTATAGTGAGGGTCATTGTGAGACAGAATGGTATAACTGTGTTTTATACTGAGGGTCAGTGAGAGAGAGTGAGTGCTATAACTGAGAGTGTTATACTGAGCATCAGTGTAACAGACAGAGTGTTATAACTGAGAGTCTTATACTGAGGGTCAGTGTAACAGAGAGAGTGGTATAACTGAGAGTGTTATACTGAGTGTCAGTGTAACAGAAAGAGTGTTATAAATTAGTGTCCTATTCTGAGGGTCAGTGTAACAGAGAGAGTGTTTTAACTGAGAGTCTTATACTGAGTGACAGTGTAACAGAGAGGGCTTTTAACTGAGAGACTTATACTGAGGGTCAGTGTAACAGAGAGAGAGAGTGTTATAACTGTGAGTCTTATACTGAGGGTCAATGTAACTGAGAGAGTGTTATAACTCAGAGTCTTATACTGACGGTCAGTGTAACAGAGTGAGTGTTATAACTCAGATTCTTTTACTGAGGGTCAGTGTGACAGAGAGAGTGTTATAAGTGAGAATCTTATACTGTGGTTAATGTGACAGAGAGAGTGTTATAACTGAGAGTCTTATACTGAGGGACAGTGTGACAGACAGAGTGTTATAACTGAGAGTCTTAAACTAAGGGTCAGTGTAACAGAGAGAGTGCTATAACTGAGAGTCTTATACTGAGGGTCAGTGTGAGAGAGAGAGTGTTATAACTGAGAGTCTTATTCTGAGGGTCATTGTAACAGAGAGTGTGTTATAACCGAGCGTCTTATACTAACCGTAATGTAACAGAGAGAGTGCTATAACTGAGAATCTTATACTGAGGGTCAGCGTGAGAGAAAGAGTGTTATAACTGAGAGTTTTATGCTGACGGTCAGTGTATTAGAGAGAGTGGTATAACTGAGAGTCTTATACTGAGTGTCAGTGTAACTGAGAGGGTTATAACTGAGAGTCTTATACTTTGTGTCAGTGTAAGAGAGAGAGTGTAATAACTGAGAGCCTTATAGTGAGGGTCAGTTTGAAAAAGAGTGTGTTATAACTGAGAATCTTATACTGAGGGTCAGCGTGAGAGAAAGAGTGTTACAACTGAGAGTATTATACTGAGGGTCAGTGTAACAGACAGAGTGTTATAACTGAGAGTCTTATATAACTGAGAGTCTTATACTGAGGGTCAGTGTGAGGAGAGTGTTATAACTGAGAGTCTTATACTGAGGGTCAGTGTAACAGCGAGAGTGTTTCAACTGAGCGTCTTATACTGAGCGTCAGTGTGAGAGAGTGTTATAACTGAGAGTCTTATACTGCAGGTCAGTGTAACAGAGAGAGTGTTATAACTAAGAGTCTTATATTGAGGGACAGTGTAACAGAGAGGGTGTTATAACTGAGAATCTTATACTGAGGGTCATTGTGAGAGAGAGTGTTATCACTGTGTCTTATACTGAGGGTCAGTGTGAGAGAGAGTGTTATAACTGAGAATCTTATACTGAGGTTCAGCGTGAGAGAAAGAGTGTTATAACTGAGAGTCTTATACTGAGAGTCAGTGTAACAGAGAGAGTGTTATAACTGCGAGTCTTATACTGAGGGAGAGTGTAACAGAGAGAGTGTTATAACTGAGAGTCTTATACTGAGGTTTATTGTGAGAGATAGTGTTATAACTGTGTCTTATACTGAGGATCAGTGAGAGAGAGAGAGTGTTATAACTGAGAGTCTTATACTGAGGGTCAGTGTGAGAGAAAGAGTGTTATAACTGAGAATCTTATACTGAGGGTCAGTGTAACGGAGAGAGTGTTATAACTGTGAGTCTTCTACTGAGGGTCAGCGTAACAGAGAGAGTGTTATAACTGCGAATCATATACTGAGGGAGAGTGTAACAGAGAGAGTATTTTCACTGAGTGTCTTATACTGAGAGTCAGTGTAGCAGACAGAGTTTTATCACTGAGAGTCTTATATTGAGGGTCACTGTGACAGAGAGAGTGTTATAACTGAGAGTCTTATACTGAGGGTCAGTGTGAGGGAGAGTGTTATAACTGAGGGTCTTATACTGTGGGTCTGTGTAACAGAGAGAGTGTTATAACTGCGAGTCTTATACTGAGGGTCATAGTGAGAGAGAGTGTTATAACTGAGCGCCTTATACTGAGGGTCAGTGTGAGAGAGAGTTATAACTGAGAATCTTATATTGAGGGACAGTGTAACAGAGAGAGTGTTATAACTGAGAATCTTATACTGAAGGTCATTGTGAGAGAGAGTGTTATAACTGTGTCTTATACTGAGGGTCAGTGAGAGAGAGAGAGTGTTATAACTGAGAGTCTTATACTGAGGGTCAGTGTGAGAGAGAGAGTGTTATAACTGAGAATCTTATACTGAGGGTCAGTGTAACAGAGAGAGTGTTATAACTGAGAGTCTTATACTGAGGGTCAGTGTGAGAGAGAGTGTTATAACTGCGAGTCTTATACTGAGGGAGAGTGTGACAGAGAGAGTGTTATAACTGAGAGTCTTATACTGAGGTTCAGCGTGAGAGAAAGTGTTATAACTGAGAGTTTTATGCTGACGGTCAGTGTATTAGAGAGAGTGGTATAACTGAGAGTCTTATACTGAGTGTCAGTGTAACTGAGAGGGTTATAACTGAGAGTCTTATACTTTGTGTCAGTGTAAGAGAGAGAGTGTAATAACTGAGAGCCTTATAGTGAGGGTCAGTTTGAAAAAGAGTGTGTTATAACTGAGAATCTTATACTGAGGGTCAGCGTGAGAGAAAGAGTGTTACAACTGAGAGTATTATACTGAGGGTCAGTGTAACAGACAGAGTGTTATAACTGAGAGTCTTATACTGAGGGTCAGTGTAACAGAGAGAGTGGTATAACTGAGAGTGTTATACTGAGTGTCAGTGTAACAGAAAGAGTGTTATAAATTAGTGTCCTATTCTGAGGGTCAGTGTAACAGAGAGAGTGTTTTAACTGAGAGTCTTATACTGAGTGATAGTGTAACAGAGAGGGCTTTTAACTGAGAGACTTATACTGAGGGTCAGTGTAACAGAGAGAGAGAGTGTTATAACTGTGAGTCTTATACTGAGGGTCAATGCAACTGAGAGAGTGTTATAACTCAGAGTCTTATACTGACGGTCAGTGTAACAGAGTGAGTGTTATAACTCAGATTCTTTTACTGAGGGTCAGTGTGACAGAGAGAGTGTTATAACTGAGAATCTTATACTGTGGTTAATGTGACAGAGAGAGTGTTATAACTGAGAGTCTTATACTGAGGGACAGTGTGACAGACAGAGTGTTATAACTGAGAGTCTTAAACTGAGGGTCAGTGTAACAGAGAGAGTGCTATAACTGAGAGTCTTATACTGAGGGTCAGTGTGAGAGAGAGAGTGTTATAACTGAGAGTCTTATTCTGAGGGTCATTGTAACAGAGAGTGTGTTATAACCGAGCGTCTTATACTAACCGTTATGTAACAGAGAGAGTGCTATAACTGAGAATCTTATACTGAGGGTCAGTGTAACAGAGTGAGTGTTATAACTGAGAGTCTTATACTGAGGGTCAGTGTGAGAGAGAGAGTGTTATAACTGAGAGTCTTATACTGAGTGACAGTGTAACAGAGAGGGATATTAACTGAGAGACTTATGCTGAGGGTCAGTGTAACAGAGAGAGAGAGTGTTATAACTGAGAGTGTTATACTGAGCGTCAGTGTAACAGACAGAGTGTTATAACTGAGAGTCTTATACTGAGGGTCAGTGTGAGGGAGAGTTATAACTGAGAGTCTTATACTGTGGGTCAGTGTAACAGAGAGAGTGTTATAACTGAGAGTCTTATACTGAGGGTCAGTGTGACAGAGAGAGTGTTATAACTGAGAATCTTATACTGAGGGTCATTGTGAGAGAGAGTGTTATAACTGATAATCTTATACTGAGGGTCATTGTGAGAGAGAGTGTTATAACTGTGTCTTATACTGAGGGTCAGTGAGAGAGAGAGAGTGTTATAACTGAGAGTCTTATACTGAGGGTCATTGTGAGAGAGAGAGTGTTATAACTGAGAATCTTATACTGAGAGTCAGTGTAACAGAGAGAGTGTTATAACTGAGAGTCTTATACTGAGGGTCAGTGTGAGAGAGGGAGTGTTATAACTGAGAGTCTTATACTGACGGTCAGTGTGACAGAGAGAGTGTTATAACTGAGAATCTTATACTGAGGGACAGTGTAACAGAGAGACTGTTATAACTGAGAATCTTATACTGAGGGTCATTGTGAGAGAGAGAGTGTTATAACTTAGAATCTTATACTGAGCTTCAGCCTGAGAGAGAGAGTGTTATAACTGCGAGGGTTACACTGAGGGAGAGTGTAACAGAGAGAGTGTTATAACTGAGAGTCTTATACTGAGGGTAAGTGTAACAGAGTGAGTGTTATAACTCAGAGTCTTATACTGAGTGTCAGTGTGAGGGAGAGTTATAACTGAGAGTCTTATACTGTGGGTCAGTGTAACAGAGAGAGTGTTATAACTGAGAGTCTTAGACTGAGGGTCAGTGTGACAGAGAGAGTGTTATAACTGAGAATCTTATACTGAGGGGTCATTGTGAGAGAGAGTGTTATAACTGATAATCTTATACTGATGGTCATTGTGAGAGAGAGTGTTATAACTGTGTCTTATACGGAGGGTCAGTGAGAGAGAGAGAGTGTTATAACTGAAAGTCTTATACTGAGGGTCATTGTGAGAGAGAGAGTGTTATAACTGAGAATCTTATACTGAGAGTCAGTGTAACTGAGAGAGTGTTATAACTGAGAATCTTATACTGATGTTCAGCGTGAGAGAAAGAGTGTTATAACTGAGAGTCTTACACTGAGGGAGAGTGTAACAGAGAGAGTGTTATAACTGAGATTCTTATACTGAGGGTCAGTGTAATAGGGAGAGTGGTATAACTGAGGGTCTTCTACTGAGCGTCAGTGTAACAGAGGGTTATAACTGTGAGTTTATAGTGTGTGTCAGTGTAAGAGAGAGAGTGTAATAACTGAGAGCCTTATAGTAAGGTTCAGTTTGAAAGAAAGTGTGTTATCACTGAGAATCTTATACTGAAGGTCATTGTGAGAGAGAGTGTTATAACTGTGTCTTATATTGAGGGTCAGTGAGAGAGAGAGAGTGTTATAACTGAGAGTCTTATACTGAGGGTCAGTGTGAGAGAGAGAGTGTTATAACTGAGAATCTTATACTGAGGGTCAGTGTCACAGAGAGAGTGTTATAACTGAGAGTCTTATACTGAGGGTCAGTGTGAGAGAGAGTGTTATAACTGCGAGTCTTATACTGAGGGAGAGTGTAACAGTGAGAGTGTTATAACTGAGAGTCTTATACTGAGGGTCAGCGTGAGAGAACGAGTGTTATAACTGAGAGTCTTATGCTGACGGTCAGTGTATTAGAGAGAGTGGGATAACTGAGAGTCTTATACTGAGTGTCAGTGTAACAGAGAGAGTGTTTTAACTGAGAGACTTATACTGAGGGTCAGAGTAACAGAGAGAGAGAGTGTTATAAATGAGAGTATTATACTGAGGGTCAGTGTAACAGACAGAGTGTTATAAATGAGAGTCTTATACTGAGGGTCAGTGTAACAGAGAGAGTGGTATAACTGAGAGTGTTCTACTGAGTGTCAGTGTAACAGACAGAGTGTTATAACTGAGAGTCTTATACTGAGGGTCAGTGTAACAGAAAGAATGTTATAACTGAGAGTCCTATACTGAGGGTCAGTGTAACAGAAAGAATGTTATAACTGACAGTCCTATACTGAGGGTCAGTGTGACAGAGAGAGTGTTATAACTGTGAGTCTTATACTGACGGTAAGTGTAACAGAGTGAGTGTTATAACTCAGAGTCTTATACTGAGGGTCAGTGTGAGGGAGAGTTATAACTGAGAGTCTTATACTGTGGGTCAGTGTAACAGAGAGAGTGTTATAACTGAGAGTCTTATACTGAGGGTCAGTGTGACAGAGAGAGTGTTATAACTGAGAATCTTATACTGAGGGTCATTGTGAGAGAGAGTGTTATAACTGATAATCTTATACTGAGGGTCATTGTGAGAGAGAGTGTTATAACTGTGTCTTATACTGAGGGTCAGTGAGAGAGAGAGAGTGTTATAACTGAGAGTCTTATACTGAGGGTCATTGTGAGAGAGAGAGTGTTATAACTGAGAATCTTATACTGAGAGTCAGTGTAACAGAGAGAGTGTTATAACTGAGAGTCTTATACTGAGGGTCAGTGTGAGAGAGGGAGTGTTATAACTGAGAGTCTTATACTGACGGTCAGTGTGACAGAGAGAGTGTTATAACTGAGAATCTTATACTGTGGGTCATTGTGAGAGAGAGTGTTATAATTGAGAGTCTTATACTGAGGGTCAGTGTAACAGAGAGAGTGTTTTGACTGAGCGCCTTATACTTAGGGTCAGTGTGAGAGAGTGTTATAACTGAGAGTTTGATACTGAGGGTCAGTGTAACAGATAGAGTGTTACAACTCAGAGTCTTATATTGAGGGACAGTGTAACAGAGAGACTGTTATAACTGAGAATCTTATACTGAGGGTCATTGTGAGAGAGAGAGTGTTATAACTTAGAATCTTATACTGAGCTTCAGCCTGAGAGAGAGAGTGTTATAACTGCGAGGGTTACACTGAGGGAGAGTGTAACAGAGAGAGTGTTATAACTGAGAGTCTTATACTGAGGGTCAGTGTAATAGGGAGAGTGGTATAACTGAGGGTCTTCTACTGAGCGTCAGTGTAACAGAGGGTTATAACTGTGAGTTTATAGTGTGTGTCAGTGTAAGAGAGAGAGTGTAATAACTGAGAGCCTTATAGTAAGGTTCAGTTTGAAAGAAAGTTTGTTATCACTGAGAATCTTATACTGAAGGTCATTGTGAGAGAGAGTGTTATAACTGTGTCTTATATTGAGGGTCAGTGAGAGAGAGAGAGTGTTATAACTGAGAGTCTTATACTGAGGGTCAGTGTGAGAGAGAGAGTGTTATAACTGAGAATCTTATACTGAGGGTCAGTGTAACAGAGAGAGTGTTATAACTGAGAGTCTTATACTGAGGGTCAGTGTGAGAGAGAGTGTTATAACTGCGAGTCTTATACTGAGGGAGAGTGTAACAGTGAGAGTGTTATAACTGAGAGTCTTATACTGAGGGTCAGCGTGAGAGAACGAGTGTTATAACTGAGAGTCTTATGCTGACGGTCAGTGTATTAGAGAGAGTGGGATAACTGAGAGTCTTATACTGAGTGTCAGTGTAACTGAGAGGGTTATAACTGAGAGTCTTATACTGTGTGTCAGTGTAAGAGAGACAGTGTAATAACTGAGAGCCTTATAGTGAGGGTCAGTTTGAAAAAGAGTGTGTTATAACTGAGAATCTTATACTGAGGGTCAGCGTGAGAGAAAGAGTGTTACAACTGAGAGTATTATACTGAGGGTCAGTGTAACAGACAGAGTGTTATAACTAAGAGTCTTATACTGAGGGTCAGTGTAACAGAGAGAGTGGTATAACTGAGAGTGTTATACTGAGTGTCAGTGTAACAGAAAGAGTGTTATAAATTAGTGTCCTATTCTGAGGGTCAGTGTAACAGAGAGAGTGTTTTAACTGAGAGTCTTATACTGAGTGACAGTGTAACTGAGAGGGCTTTTAACTGAGAGACTTATACTGAGGGTCAGTGTAACAGAGAGAGAGAGTGTTATAACTGTGAGTCTTATACTGAGGGTCAATGTAACTGAGAGAGTGTTATAACTCAGAGTCTTATACTGACGGTAAGTGTAACAGAGTGAGTGTTATAACTCAGAGTCTTATACTGAGGGTCAGTGTGAGGGAGAGTTATAACTGAGAATCTTATACTGTGGGTCAGTGTAACAGAGAGAGTGTTATAACTGAGAGTCTTAGACTGAGGGTCAGTGTAACAGAGAGAGTGTTATAACTGAGAGTCTTATACTGAGGGTCAGTGTAACAGAAAGAATGTTAGAACTGAGAGTCCTATACTGAGGGTTAGTGTGACAGAGAGAGTGTTATAACTTAGAGTCTTATACTGAGGGTCAATGTAACAGAGAGAGTGTTATTACTGAGAATCTTATACTGACGGTAAGTGTAACAGAGTGAGTGTTATAACTCAGAGTCTTATACTGAGGGTCAGTGTGAGGGAGAGTTATAGAGTCTTATACTGTGGGTCAGTGTAACGGAGAGAGTGGTATAACTGAGAGTCTTATACTGAGGGTCAGTGTGAGGGAGAGTGTTATAACTGAGAGTCTTATACTGAGGGTCAGTGTAACAGCGAGAGTGTTTCAACTGAGCGCCTTATACTGAGCGTCAGTGTGAGAGAGTGTTATTACTGAGAGTCTTATACTGCAGGTCAGTGTAACAGAGAGAGTGTTATAACTAAGAGTCTTATATTGAGGGACAGTGTAACAGAAAGGGTGTTATAACTGAGAATCTTATACTGAGGGTCATTGTGAGAGAGAGTGTTATCACTGTGTCTTATACTGAGGGTCAGTGTGAGAGAGAGAGTGTTATAACTGAGAATCTTATACTGAGGTTCAGCGTGAGAGAAAGAGTGTTATAACTGAGAGTCTTATACTGAGAGTCAGTGTAACAGAGAGAGTGTTATAACTGCGAGTCTTATACTGAGGGAGAGTGTAACAGAGAGAGTGTTATAACTGAGAGTCTTATACTGAGGTTTATTGTGAGAGATAGTGTTATAACTGTGTCTTATACTGAGGATCAGTGAGAGAGAGAGAGTGTTATAACTGAGAGTCTTATACTGAGGGTCAGTGTGAGAGAAAGAGTGTTATAACTGAGAGTCTTATACTGAGGGTCAGTGTAACAGAAAGAATGTTAGAACTGAGAGTCCTATACTGAGGGTTAGTGTGACAGAGAGAGTGTTATAACTTAGAGTCTTATACTGAGGGTCAATGTAACAGAGAGAGTGTTATTACTGAGAATCTTATACTGACGGTAAGTGTAACAGAGTGAGTGTTATAACTCAGAGTCTTATACTGAGGGTCAGTGTGAGGGAGAGTTATAGAGTCTTATACTGTGGGTCAGTGTAACGGAGAGAGTGGTATAACTGAGAGTCTTATACTGAGGGTCAGTGTGAGGGAGAGTGTTATAACTGAGAGTCTTATACTGAGGGTCAGTGTAACAGCGAGAGTGTTTCAACTGAGCGCCTTATACTGAGCGTCAGTGTGAGAGAGTGTTATTACTGAGAGTCTTATACTGCAGGTCAGTGTAACAGAGAGAGTGTTATAACTAAGAGTCTTATATTGAGGGACAGTGTAACAGAGAGGGTGTTATAACTGAGAATCTTATACTGAGGGTCATTGTGAGAGAGAGTGTTATCACTGTGTCTTATACTGAGGGTCAGTGTGAGAGAGAGAGTGTTATAACTGAGAATCTTATACTGAGGTTCAGCGTGAGAGAAAGAGTGTTATAACTGAGAGTCTTATACTGAGAGTCAGTGTAACAGAGAAAGTGTTATAACTGCGAGTCTTATACTGAGGGAGAGTGTAACAGAGAGAGTGTTATAACTGAGAGTCTTATACTGAGGTTTATTGTGAGCGATAGTGTTATAACTGTG
The DNA here is from genome assembly GCF_017639515.1 of Carcharodon carcharias. Lineage (NCBI taxonomy): Eukaryota > Metazoa > Chordata > Chondrichthyes > Lamniformes > Lamnidae > Carcharodon > Carcharodon carcharias. Next base: position 2,368,784 of record NC_054504.1, read on the forward strand.
TCTTATACTGAGGATCAGTGAGAGAGAGAGAGTGTTATAACTGAGAGTCTTATACTGAGGGTCAGTGTGAGAGAAAGAGTGTTATAACTGAGAATCTTATACTGAGGGTCAGTGTAACGGAGAGAGTGTTATAACTGTGAGTCTTCTACTGAGGGTCAGCGTAACAGAGAGAGTGTTATAACTGCGAATCATATACTGAGGGAGAGTGTAACAGAGAGAGTATTTTCACTGAGAGTCTTATACTGAGAGTCAGTGTAGCAGACAGAGTTTTATAACTGAGAGTCTTATATTGAGGGTCACTGTGACAGAGAGAGTGTTATAACTGAGAGTCTTATACTGAGGGTCAGTGTGAGGGAGAGTGTTATAACTGAGAGTCTTATACTGAGGGTCAGTGTGAGAGAGAGAGTGTTATAACTGCGATTCTTATACTGAGGGAGAGTGTAACAGAGAGAGTGTTATAACTGAGAGTCTTATACTGAGGTTCAGCGTGAGAGAAAGAGTGTTATAACTGAGAGTCTTATGCTGACGGTCAGCGTATTAGAGAGAGAGTGGTATAACTGAGAGTCTTATTCTGATTGTCAGTGTAACTGAGAGGGTTACAACTGAGAGTCTCATACTGTGTGTCAGTGTAAGAGAGAGAGTGTAATAACTGAGAGCTTTATAGTGAGGGTCAATTTGAAAAAGAGTGTGTTATAACTGAGAATCTTATACTGAGGGTCAGCGTGAGAGAAAGAGTGTTACAACTGAGAGTATTATACTGAGTGTCAGTGTAACAGAGAGAGTGGTATAACTGAGAGTCTTATACTGAGTGTCAGTGTAACAGAAAGAGTGTTATAAATTAGAGTCCTATTCTGAGGGTCAGTGTAACTGAGAGAGTGTTTTAACTGAGAGTCTTATACTGAGTGACAGTGTAACAGAGAGGGCTTTTAACTGAGAGACTTATACTGAGGGTCAGTGTAACAGAGAGAGAGAGTGTTATAACTGTGAGTCTTATACTGAGGGTCAATGTAACTGAGAGAGTGTTATAACTCAGAGTCTTATACTGACGGTCAGTGTAACAGAGTGAGTGTTATAACTCAGAGTCTTTTACTGAGGGTCAGTGTGAGGGAGAGTTATAACTGAGAGTCTTATACTGTGGGTCAGTGTAACAGAGAGAGTGTTATAACTGAGAATCTTATACTGAGGGTCAGTGTGACAGAGAGAGTGTTATAACTGAGAATCTTATACTGAGGGTCATTGTGAGACAGAGTGTTATAACTGAGAGTCTTATACTGAGGGTCAGTGTAACAGAGAGAGTGTTTTAACTGAGCGCCTTATACTTAGGGTCAGTGTGAGAGAGTGTTATAACTGAGAGTTTTATACTGAGGGCTGTGTAACAGAGAGAGTGTTACAACTCAGAGTCTTATACTGAGGGACAGTGTAACAGAGAGACTGTTATAACTGAGAAACTTATACTGAGCTTCAGCGTGAGAGAGAGAGTGTTATAACTGCGAGTCTTACACTTAGGGAGAGTGTAACAGAGAGAGTGTTATAACTGAGAGTCTTATACTGAGGTTCAGTGTAGTAGGGAGAGTGGTATAACTGAGGGTCTTATACTGAGCGTCAGTATAACAGAGGGTTATAACTGAGAGTCTTATAGTGTGTGTCAGTGTAAGAGAGAGAGTGTAATAACTGAGAGCCTTATAGTAAGGGTCAGTTTGAAAGAGAGTGTGTTATCACTGAGAATCTTATACTGAGGGTCAGCGTAAGAGAAAGAGTGTTATAACTGAGAGTCTTATACAGAGGGTCAGTTTAACAGAGAGTGTGTTATAACTGTGAGTCTTATACTGAGGGTCAGTGTAACAGACAGAGTGTTATAACTGAGTATCTTAAACTGAGGTTGAGTGTAACAGAGGGAGTTTTGTAACTGAGAGTCTTATACTGAGGGTCAGTGTAACATAGGGTGTGTTATAACTGAGTGTCTTATACTAACCGTAATGTAACAGAGAGAGTGTTATTACTGAGAATCTTATACTGACGGTAAGTGTAACAGAGTGAGTGTTATAACTCAGAGTCTTATACTGAGGGTCAGTGTGAGGGAGAGTTATAGAGTCTTATACTGTGGGTCAGTGTAACGGAGAGAGTGGTATAACTGAGAGTCTTATACTGAGGGTCAGTGTGAGGGAGAGTGTTATAACTGAGAGTCTTATACTGAGGGTCAGTGTAACAGCGAGAGTGTTTCAACTGAGCGCCTTATACTGAGCGTCAGTGTGAGAGAGTGTTATTACTGAGAGTCTTATACTGCAGGTCAGTGTAACAGAGAGAGTGTTATAACTAAGAGTCTTATATTGAGGGACAGTGTAACAGAGAGGGTGTTATAACTGAGAATCTTATACTGAGGGTCATTGTGAGAGAGAGTGTTATCACTGTGTCTTATACTGAGGGTCAGTGTGAGAGAGAGAGTGTTATAACTGAGAATCTTATACTGAGGTTCAGCGTGAGAGAAAGAGTGTTATAACTGAGAGTCTTATACTGAGAGTCAGTGTAACAGAGAGAGTGTTATAACTGCGAGTCTTATACTGAGGGAGAGTGTAACAGAGAGAGTGTTATAACTGAGAGTCTTATACTGAGGTTTATTGTGAGAGATAGTGTTATAACTGTGTCTTATACTGAGGATCAGTGAGAGAGAGAGAGTGTTATAACTGAGAGTCTTATACTGAGGGTCAGTGTGAGAGAAAGAGTGTTATAACTGAGAATCTTATACTGAGGGTCAGTGTAACGGAGAGAGTGATATAACTGTGAGTCTTCTACTGAGGGTCAGCGTAACAGAGAGAGTGTTATAACTGCGAATCATATACTGAGGGAGAGTGTAACAGAGAGAGTATTTTCACTGAGAGTCTTATACTGAGGGTCAGTGTGACAGAGAGAGTGTTATAACTGAGAGTCTTATACTGAGGGACAGTGTGACAGAGAGAGTGTTATAACTGAGAGTCTTATACTGAGGGTCATTCTGAGAGAGAGTGTTATAACTAAGAGTCTTATACTGAGGGAGAGTGTAACAGAGAGAGTGTTATAACTGAGAGTCTTATACTGATGGTCAGTGTAACAGAGAGAGTGTTATAACTGAGAGTCTTATGCTGACGGTCAGCGTATTAGAGAGAGAGTGGTATAACTGAGAGTCTTATACTGATTGTCAGTGTAACTGAGAGGGTTATAACTGAGAGTCTCATACTGTGTGTCAGTGTAAGAGAGAGAGTGTAATAATTGAGAGCTTTATAGTGAGGGTCAATTTGAAAAAGAGTGTGTTATAACTGAGAATCTTATACTGAGGGTCAGCGTGAGAGAAAGAGTGTTACAACTGAGAGTATTATACTGAGGGTCAGTGTAACATAGAGAGTGGTATAACTGAGAGTCTTATACTGAGTGTCAGTGTAACAGAAAGAGTGTTATAAATTAGAGTCCTATTCTGAGGGTCAGTGTAACTGAGAGAGTGTTTTAACTGAGAGTCTTATACTGAGTGACAGTGTAACAGAGAGGGCTTTTAACTGAGAGACTTATACTGAGGGTCAGTGTAACAGAGAGAGAGAGTGTTATAACTGTGAGTCTTATACTGAGGGTCAATGTAACTGAGAGAGTGTTATAACTCAGAGTCTTATACTGACGGTCAGTGTAACAGAGTGAGTGTTATAACTCAGAGTCTTTTACTGAGGGTCAGTGTGAGGGAGAGTTATAACTGAGAGTCTTATACTGTGGGTCAGTGTAACAGAGAGAGTGTTATAACTGAGAATCTTATACTGAGGGTCAGTGTGACAGAGAGAGTGTTATAACTGAGAATCTTATACTGAGGGTCATTGTGAGACAGAGTGTTATTACTGAGAGTCTTATACTGAGGGTCAGTGTAACAGAGAGAGTGTTTTAACTGAGCGCCTTATACTTAGGGTCAGTGTGAGAGAGTGTTATAACTGAGAGTTTTATACTGAGGGCTGTGTAACAGAGAGACTGTTATAACTGAGAAACTTATACTGAGCTTCAGCGTGAGAGAGAGAGTGTTATAACTGCGAGTCTTACACTTAGGGAGAGTGTAACAGAGAGAGTGTTATAACTGAGAGTCTTATACTGAGGTTCAGTGTAGTAGGGAGAGTGGTATAACTGAGGGTCTTATACTGAGCGTCAGTATAACAGAGGGTTATAACTGAGAGTCTTATAGTGTGTGTCAGTGTAAGAGAGAGAGTGTAATAACTGAGAGCCTTATAGTAAGGGTCAGTTTGAAAGAGAGTGTGTTATCACTGAGAATCTTATACTGAGGGTCAGCGTAAGAGAAAGAGTGTTATAACTGAGAGTCTTATACAGAGGGTCAGTTTAACAGAGAGTGTGTTATAACTGTGAGTCTTATACTGAGGGTCAGTGTAACAGACAGAGTGTTATAACTGAGTATCTTAAACTGAGGTTGAGTGTAACAGAGGGAGTTTTGTAACTGAGAGTCTTATACTGAGGGTCAGTGTAACATAGGGTGTGTTATAACTGAGTGTCTTATACTAACCGTAATGTAACAGAGAGAGTGTTATAACTGAGAATCTTATACTGAGGGTCAGTGTAACAGAGTGAGTGTTATAACTGAGAGTCTTATATTGAGGGTCAGTGTGACAGAGAGAGGATTATAACTGAGAGTCTTATACTGAGGGTCAGTGTGAGAGAGTGTTATTACTGAGAGTCTTATACTGCAGGTCAGTGTAACAGAGAGAGTGTTATAACTAAGCGTCTTCTATTGAGGGACAGTGTAACAGAGAGGGTGTTATAACTGAGAATCTTATACTGAGATTCATTGTGAGAGAGAGTGTTATAACTGTGTCTTATACTGAGGGTCAGTGTGAGAGAGAGAGAGTTATAACTGAGAATCTTATACTGAGGTTCAGCGTGAGAGAAAGAGTGTTATAACTGAGAGTCTTATACTGAGGGTCAGTATAACAGAGAGAGTGTTATAACTGCGAGTCTTATACTGAGGGAGAGTGTAACAGAGAGAGTATTATAACTGAGAGTCTTATACTGAGGGTTATTGTGAGAGATAGTGTTATAACTGTGTCTTATACTGAGGGTCAGTGAGAGAGAGAGAGTGTTATAACTGAGAGTCTTATACTGAGGGTCAGTGTGAGAGAGAGAGTGTTATAACTGAGAATCTTATACTGAGGGCCAGTGTAACGGAGAGAGTGTTATAACTGTGAGTCTTATACTGAGGGTCAGCGTAACAGAGAGAGTGTTATAACTGCGAGTCATATACTGAGGGAGAGTGTAACAGAGTATTTTCACTGAGAGTCTTATACTGAGGGTCAGTGTAGCAGACAGAGTGTTATAACTGCGAGTCTTAAACTGAGGGTCAGTGTAACAGAGAGAGTGGTCTTACTGAGAGTCTTATACTGAGTGCCAGTGTAACAGAGGGAGTGCTATATCTTGGAGTCTTATACTGAGGGTCAGTGTAACAGAGAGTGTGTTATAACTGAGCGTCTTATACTATCCGTAATGTAACAGAGAGAGTGCTATAACTGAGAATCTTATACTGAGGGTCAGTTTAACAGAGTGAGTGTTATAACTGAGAGTCTTATATTGAAGGTCACTGTGACAGAGAGGATTATAACTGAGAGTCTTGTACTGAGGGTCAGTGTAACAGAGAGAGTTTTATAACTGAGAGTCTTGTACTGAGGGTCAGTGTGAGGTAGAGTGTTATAACTGAGAGTCTTATACTGTGGGTCAGTGTAACAGAGAGAGTGTTATAACTGAGAGTCTTATACTGAGGGACAGTGTGACAGACAGAGTGTTATAACTGAGAGTCTTAAACTGAGGGTCAGTGTTACAGTGAGAGTGCTATAACTGAGAGTCTTATACTGAGGGTCAGTGTGAGAGAGAGAGTGTTATAACTGAGGGTCTTATTCTGAGGGTCATTGTAACAGAGAGTGTGTTATAACCGAGCGTCTTATACTAACCGTAATGTAACAGAGAGAGTGCTATAACTGAGAATCTTATACTGAGGGTCAGTGTAACAGAAAGAGTGTTTGAACTGAGAGTCTTATACTGAGGGTCAGTGTAACATAGAGAGTGTTATAACTGAGAGTCTTATACTGAGTGACAGTGTAACAGAGAGGGATATTAACTGAGAGACTTATACTGAGGGTCAGAGTAACAGAGAGAGAGAGTGTTATAACTAAGAATGTTATACTGAGCGTCAGTGTAACAGACAGAGTGTTATAACTGAGAGTCTTATACTGAGGGTCAGTGTAACAGAGAGAGTGTTATAACTGCGAGTCTTATACTGAGGGAGAGTGTAACAGAGAGAGTATTATAACTGAGAGTCTTATACTGAGGGTCAGTGTGAGAGAGAGAGTGTTATAACTGAGAATCTTATACTGAGGGTCAGTGTTACGGAGAGAGTGTTATAACTGTGAGTCTTATAGTGAGGGTCAGCGTAACAGAGAGAGTGTTATAACTGCGAGTCATATACTGAGGGAAAGTGTAACAGAGAGAGTATTTTCACTGACAGTCTTATACTGAGGGTCAGTGTAGTAGACAGAGTGTTATAACTGCGAGTCTTAAACTGAGGGTCAGTGTAACAGAGAGAGTGGTCTTACTGAGGGTCTTATACTGAGGGCCAGTGTAACAGAGGGAGTGCTATAACTGAGAATCTTATACTGAGGGTCAGTTTAACGGAGTGAGTGTTATAACTGAGAGTCTTATATTGAAGGTCACTGTGACAGAGAGAGGATTATAACTGAGAGTCTTATACTGAGGGTCAGTGTAACAGAGAGAGTGTTATAACTGACAGTCTTATACTGAGGGTCAGTGTGAGGGAGAGTGTTATAACTGACAGTCTTATACTGTGGGTCAGTGTAACAGAGAGAGTGTTATAACTGCGAGTCTTATACTGAGGGTCAGTGTGACAGAGAGGGTGTTATAACTGAGAGACTTATACTGAGGGTCAGTGTGACAGAGAGAGTGTTATAACTGAGAGTCTTATACTGAGGGACAGTGTGACAGACAGAGTGTTATAACTGTGTGTCTTATACTGCGGGCAAGTGTAAGGAAGAGTGTTATAACTGAGAGTCTTATACTGAGGGTCATTGTGAGAGAGAGTGTTATAAATGTGTCTTAAACTGAGGGTCAGTGAGAGAGAGAGAGTGTTATAACTGAGAGTCTTATACTGAGGGTCAGTGTGAGAGAGAGAGTGTTATAACTGAGAATCTTATACTGAGGGTCAGTGTTACGGAGAGAGTGTTATAACTGTGAGTCTTATAGTGAGGGTCAGCGTAACAGAGAGAGTGTTATAACTGCGAGTCATATACTGAGGGAGAGTGTAACAGAGAGAGTATTTTCACTGACAGTCTTATACTGAGGGTCAGTGTGACAGACAGAGTGTTATAACTGTGTGTCTTATACTGCGGGCAAGTGTAAGGAAGAGTGTTATAACTGAGAGTCTTATACTGAGGGTCATTGTGAGAGAGAGTGTTATAAATGTGTCTTAAACTGAGGGTCAGTGAGAGAGAGAGAGTGTTATAACTGAGAGTCTTATACTGAGGGTCAGTGTGAGAGAGAGAGTGTTATAACTGAGAATCTTATACTGAGGGTCAGTGTTACGGAGAGAGTGTTATAACTGCGAGTCTTAAACTGAGGGTCAGTGTAACAGAGAGAGTGGTATAACTGAGAGTCTTATACTGAGGGCCAGTGTAACAGAGGGAGTGCTATAACTTGGAGTCTTATACTGAGGGTCAGTGTAACAGAGAGTGTGTTATAACTGAGCGTCTTAAACTATCCGTAATGTAACAGAGAGAGTGCTATAACTGAGAATCTTATACTGAGGGTCAGTGTAATAGAGAGTGTGTTATAACTGAGCGTCTTATACTATCCGTAATGTAACGGAGAGAGTGCTATAACTGAGAATCTTATACTGAGGGTCAGTTTAACAGAGTGAGTGTTATAACTGAGAGTCTTATATTGAAGGTCACTGTGACAGAGAGGATTATAACTGAGAGTCTTGTACTGAGGGTCAGTGTAACAGAGAGAGTTTTATAACTGAGAGTCTTGTACTGAGGGTCAGTGTGAGGTAGAGTGTTATAACTGAGAGTCTTATACTGTGGGTCAGTGTAACAGAGAGAGTGTTATAACTGAGAGTCTTATACTGAGGGACAGTGTGACAGACAGAGTGTTATAACTGAGAGTCTTAAACTGAGGGTCAGTGTTACAGTGAGAGTGCTATAACTGAGAGCCTTATACTGAGGGTCATTGTGACAGAGAGAGTGTTATAAATGAGAGTCTTATACTGAGGCAGAGTGTAACAGAGAGAGTGTTATAACTGAGAGTCTTATACTGAGGGTCAGCGTAACAGAGCGAGTGTTATAACTGCGAGTCTTATACTGAGGGAGAGTGTAACAGTCAGAGTATTATAACTGAGAGTCTTATACTGAGGGTCAGTGTAACAGACAGAGTGTTATAACTGAGAGTCTTAAATTGAGGGTCAGTGTTACAGAGAGTGCTATAACTGAGAGTCTTATACTGAGGGTCAGTGTGAGAGAGAGAGTGTTATAACTGAGAGTCTTATTCTGAGGGTCATTGTAACAGAGAGTGTGTTATAACCGAGCGTCTTATACTAACCGTAATGTAACAGAGAGAGTGCTATAACTGAGAATCTTATACTGAGGGTCAGTGTAACAGAGTGAGTGTTATAACTGAGAATCTTATACTGAGGGTCAGTGTGAGAGAGAGAGTGTTATAACTGAGAATCTTATACTGAGGGTCAGTGTAACAGAAAGAGTGTTTTAACTGAGAGTCTTATACTGAGGGTCAGTGTAACAGAGAGAGTGTTATAACTGAGATTGTTATACTGAGTGTCAGTGTAACAGAAAGAGTGTTATAACTGAGAGTCCTATACTGAGGGTCAGTGTAACAGAGAGAGTGTTATAACTGAGAGTCTTATACTGAGGGTCAGTGTAACAGACAGAGTGTTATAACTGAGTATCTTAAACTGAGGTTGAGTGTAACAGAGGGAGTTTTGTAACTGAGAGTCTTATACTGAGGGTCAGTGTAACATAGGGTGTGTTATAACTGAGTGTCTTATACTAACCGTAATGTAACAGAGAGAGTGTTATTATTGAGAATCTTATACTGACGGTAAGTGTAACAGAGTGAGTGTTATAACTCAGAGTCTTATACTGAGGGTCAGTGTGAGGGAGAGTTATAGAGTCTTATACTGTGGGTCAGTGTAACGGAGAGAGTGGTATAACTGAGAGTCTTATACTGAGGGTCAGTGTGAGGGAGAGTGTTATAACTGAGAGTCTTATACTGAGGGTCAGTGTAACAGCGAGAGTGTTTCAACTGAGCGCCTTATACTGAGCGTCAGTGTGAGAGAGTGTTATTACTGAGAGTCTTATACTGCAGGTCAGTGTAACAGAGAGAGTGTTATAACTAAGAGTCTTATATTGAGGGACAGTGTAACAGAGAGGGTGTTATAACTGAGAATCTTATACTGAGGGTCATTGTGAGAGAGAGTGTTATCACTGTGTCTTATACTGAGGGTCAGTGTGAGAGAGAGAGTGTTATAACTGAGAATCTTATACTGAGGTTCAGCGTGAGAGAAAGAGTGTTATAACTGAGAGTCTTATACTGAGAGTCAGTGTAACAGAGAAAGTGTTATAACTGCGAGTCTTATACTGAGGGAGAGTGTAACAGAGAGAGTGTTATAACTGAGAGTCTTATACTGAGGTTTATTGTGAGAGATAGTGTTATAACTGTGTCTTATACTGAGGATCAGTGAGAGAGAGAGAGTGTTATAACTGAGAGTCTTATACTGAGGGTCAGTGTGAGAGAAAGAGTGTTATAACTGAGAATCTTATACTGAGGGTCAGTGTAACGGAGAGAGTGTTATAACTGTGAGTCTTCTACTGAGGGTCAGCGTAACAGAGAGAGTGTTATAACTGCGAATCATATACTGAGGGAGAGTGTAACAGAGAGAGTATTTTCACTGAGAGTCTTATACTGAGAGTCAGTGTAGCAGACAGAGTTTTATAACTGAGAGTCTTATATTGAGGGTCACTGTGACAGAGAGAGTGTTATAACTGAGAGTCTTATACTGAGGGTCAGTGTGAGGGAGAGTGTTATCACTGAGAGTCTTATACTGAGGGTCAGTGTGAGGGAGAGTGTTATAACTGAGAGTCTTATACTGAGGGTCAGTGTGAGAGAGAGAGTGTTATAACTGAGAGTCTTATACTGAGGGTCAGTGTGAGAGAGAGAGTGTTATAACTGCGATTCTTATACTGAGGGAGAGTGTAACAGAGAGAGTGTTATAACTGAGAGTCTTATACTGAGGTTCAGCGTGAGAGAAAGAGTGTTATAACTGAGAGTCTTATGCTGACGGTCAGCGTATTAGAGAGAGAGTGGTATAACTGAGAGTCTTATTCTGATTGTCAGTGTAACTGAGAGGGTTATAACTGAGAGTCTCATACTGTGTGTCAGTGTAAGAGAGAGAGTGTAATAACTGAGAGCTTTATAGTGAGGGTCAATTTGAAAAAGAGTGTGTTATAACTGAGAATCTTATACTGAGGGTCAGCGTGAGAGAAAGAGTGTTACAACTGAGAGTATTATACTGAGTGTCAGTGTAACAGAGAGAGTGGTATAACTGAGAGTCTTATACTGAGTGTCAGTGTAACAGAAAGAGTGTTATAAATTAGAGTCCTATTCTGAGGGTCAGTGTAACTGAGAGAGTGTTTTAACTGAGAGTCTTATACTGAGTGACAGTGTAACAGAGAGGGCTTTTAACTGAGAGACTTATACTGAGGGTCAGTGTAACAGAGAGAGAGAGTGTTATAACTGTGAGTCTTATACTGAGGGTCAATGTAACTGAGAGAGTGTTATAACTCAGAGTCTTATACTGACGGTCAGTGTAACAGAGTGAGTGTTATAACTCAGAGTCTTTTACTGAGGGTCAGTGTGAGGGAGAGTTATAACTGAGAGTCTTATACTGTGGGTCAGTGTAACAGAGAGAGTGTTATAACTGAGAATCTTATACTGAGGGTCAGTGTGACAGAGAGAGTGTTATAACAGAATCTTATACTGAGGGTCATTGTGAGACAGAGTGTTATAACTGAGAGTCTTATACTGAGGGTCAGTGTAACAGAGAGAGTGTTTTAACTGAGCGCCTTATACTTAGGGTCAGTGTTAGAGAGTGTTATAACTGAGAGTTTTATACTGAGGGCTGTGTAACAGAGAGAGTGTTACAACTCAGAGTCTTATACTGAGGGACAGTGTAACAGAGAGACTGTTATAACTGAGAAACTTATACTGAGCTTCAGCGTGAGAGAGAGAGTGTTATAACTGCGAGTCTTACACTTAGGGAGAGTGTAACAGAGAGAGTGTTATAACTGAGAGTCTTATACTGAGGTTCAGTGTAGTAGGGAGAGTGGTATAACTGAGGGTCTTATACTGAGCGTCAGTATAACAGAGGGTTATAACTGAGAGTCTTATAGTGTGTGTCAGTGTAAGAGAGAGAGTGTAATAACTGAGAGCCTTATAGTAAGGGTCAGTTTGAAAGAGAGTGTGTTATCACTGAGAATCTTATACTGAGGGTCAGCGTAAGAGAAAGAGTGTTATAACTGAGAGTCTTATACAGAGGGTCAGTTTAACAGAGAGTGTGTTATAACTGTGAGTCTTATACTGAGGGTCAGTGTAACAGACAGAGTGTTATAACTGAGTATCTTAAACTGAGGTTGAGTGTAACAGAGGGAGTTTTGTAACTGAGAGTCTTATACTGAGGGTCAGTGTAACATAGGGTGTGTTATAACTGAGTGTCTTATACTAACCGTAATGTAACAGAGAGAGTGTTATTACTGAGAATCTTATACTGACGGTAAGTGTAACAGAGTGAGTGTTATAACTCAGAGTCTTATACTGAGGGTCAGTGTGAGGGAGAGTTATAGAGTCTTATACTGTGGGTCAGTGTAACGGAGAGAGTGGTATAACTGAGAGTCTTATACTGAGGGTCAGTGTGAGGGAGAGTGTTATAACTGAGAGTCTTATACTGAGGGTCAGTGTAACAGCGAGAGTGTTTCAACTGAGCGCCTTATACTGAGCGTCAGTGTGAGAGAGTGTTATTACTGAGAGTCTTATACTGCAGGTCAGTGTAACAGAGAGAGTGTTATAACTAAGAGTCTTATATTGAGGGACAGTGTAACAGAGAGGGTGTTATAACTGAGAATCTTATACTGAGGGTCATTGTGAGAGAGAGTGTTATCACTGTGTCTTATACTGAGGGTCAGTGTGAGAGAGAGAGTGTTATAACTGAGAATCTTATACTGAGGTTCAGCGTGAGAGAAAGAGTGTTATAACTGAGAGTCTTATACTGAGAGTCAGTGTAACAGAGAGAGTGTTATAACTGCGAGTCTTATACTGAGGGAGAGTGTAACAGAGAGAGTGTTATAACTGAGAGTCTTATACTGAGGTTTATTGTGAGAGATAGTGTTATAACTGTGTCTTATACTGAGGATCAGTGAGAGAGAGAGAGTGTTATAACTGAGAGTCTTATACTGAGGGTCAGTGTGAGAGAAAGAGTGTTATAACTGAGAATCTTATACTGAGGGTCAGTGTAACGGAGAGAGTGTTATAACTGTGAGTCTTCTACTGAGGGTCAGCGTAACAGAGAGAGTGTTATAACTGCGAATCATATACTGAGGGAGAGTGTAACAGAGAGAGTATTTTCACTGAGAGTCTTATACTGAGAGTCAGTGTAGCAGACAGAGTTTTATAACTGAGAGTCTTATATTGAGGGTCACTGTGACAGAGAGAGTGTTATAACTGAGAGTCTTATACTGAGGGTCAGTGTGAGGGAGAGTGTTATAACTGAGAGTCTTATACTGTGGGTCTGTGTAACAGAGAGAGTGTTATAACTGCGAGTCTTATACTGAGGGTCAGTGTGACAGAGAGGGTGTTATAACTGAGGGTCTTATACTGAGGGTCAGTGTGACAGAGAGAGTGTTATAACTGAGAGTCTTATACTGAGGGACAGTGTGACAGAGAGAGTGTTATAACTGAGAGTCTTATACTGAGGGTCATTCTGAGAGAGAGTGTTATAACTAAGAGTCTTATACTGAGGGAGAGTGTAACAGAGAGAGTGTTATAACTGAGAGTCTTATACTGATGGTCAGTGTAACAGAGAGAGTGTTATAACTGAGAGTCTTATACTGAGGGTCAGTATAACAGAGAGAGTGTTTTAACTGAGCGCCTTGTACTGAGGTTCAGTGTGAGAGAGAGTTATAACTGAGAATCTTATATTGAGGGACAGTGTAACAGAGAGAGTGTTATAACTGAGAATCTTATACTGAAGGTCATTGTGAGAGAGTGTGTTATAACTGTGTTTTATACTGAGGGTCAGTGAGAGAGAGAGAGTGTTATAACTGAGAGTCTTATACTGAGGGTCAGTGTAACAGAGGGAGTGTTATAACTGAGAGTCTTATACTGAGGGTCAGTGTGAGAGAGAGAGTGTTATAACTGCGATTCTTATACTGAGGGAGAGTGTAACAGAGAGAGTGTTATAACTGAGAGTCTTATACTGAGGTTCAGCGTGAGAGAAAGGGTGTTATAACTGAGAGTCTTATGCTGACGGTCAGCGTATTAGAGAGAGAGTGGTATAACTGAGAGTCTTATACTGATTGTCAGTGTAACTGAGAGGGTTATAACTGAGAGTCTCATACTGTGTGTCAGTGTAAGAGAGAGAGTGTAATAATTGAGAGCTTTATAGTGAGGGTCAATTTGAAAAAGAGTGTGTTATAACTGAGAATCTTATACTGAGGGTCAGCGTGAGAGAAAGAGTGTTACAACTGAGAGTATTATACTGAGGGTCAGTGTAACAGAGAGAGTGGTATAACTGAGAGTCTTATACTGAGTGTCAGTGTAACAGAAAGAGTGTTATAAATTAGAGTCCTATTCTGAGGGTCAGTGTAACTGAGAGAGTGTTTTAACTGAGAGTCTTATACTGAGTGACAGTGTAACAGAGAGGGCTTTTAACTGAGAGACTTATACTGAGGGTCAGTGTAACAGAGAGAGAGAGTGTTATAACTGTGAGTCTTATACTGAGGGTCAATGTAACTGAGAGAGTGTTATAACTCAGAGTCTTATACTGACGGTCAGTGTAACAGAGTGAGTGTTATAACTCAGAGTCTTTTACTGAGGGTCAGTGTGAGGGAGAGTTATAACTGAGAGTCTTATACTGTGGGTCAGTGTAACAGAGAGAGTGTTATAACTGAGAATCTTATACTGAGGGTCAGTGTGACAGAGAGAGTGTTATAACTGAGAATCTTATACTGAGGGTCATTGTGAGACAGAGTGTTATTACTGAGAGTCTTATACTGAGGGTCAGTGTAACAGAGAGAGTGTTTTAACTGAGCGCCTTATACTTAGGGTCAGTGTGAGAGAGTGTTATAACTGAGAGTTTTATACTGAGGGCTGTGTAACAGAGAGACTGTTATAACTGAGAAACTTATACTGAGCTTCAGCGTGAGAGAGAGAGTGTTATAACTGCGAGTCTTACACTTAGGGAGAGTGTAACAGAGAGAGTGTTATAACTGAGAGTCTTATACTGAGGTTCAGTGTAGTAGGGAGAGTGGTATAACTGAGGGTCTTATACTGAGCGTCAGTATAACAGAGGGTTATAACTGAGAGTCTTATAGTGTGTGTCAGTGTAAGAGAGAGAGTGTAATAACTGAGAGCCTTATAGTAAGGGTCAGTTTGAAAGAGAGTGTGTTATCTCTGAGAATCTTATACTGAGGGTCAGCGTAAGAGAAAGAGTGTTATAACTGAGAGTCTTATACAGAGGGTCAGTTTAACAGAGAGTGTGTTATAACTGTGAGTCTTATACTGAGGGTCAGTGTAACAGACAGAGTGTTATAACTGAGTATCTTAAACTGAGGTTGAGTGTAACAGAGGGAGTTTTGTAACTGAGAGTCTTATACTGAGGGTCAGTGTAACATAGGGTGTGTTATAACTGAGTGTCTTATACTAACCGTAATGTAACAGAGAGAGTGTTATAACTGAGAATCTTATACTGAGGGTCAGTGTAACAGAGTGAGTGTTATAACTGAGAGTCTTATATTGAGGGTCAGTGTGACAGAGAGAGGATTATAACTGAGAGTCTTATACTGAGGGTCAGTGTGAGAGAGTGTTATTACTGAGAGTCTTATACTGCAGGTCAGTGTAACAGAGAGAGTGTTATAACTAAGCGTCTTCTATTGAGGGACAGTGTAACAGAGAGGGTGTTATAACTGAGAATCTTATACTGAGATTCATTGTGAGAGAGAGTGTTATAACTGTGTCTTATACTGAGGGTCAGTGTGAGAGAGAGAGTTATAACTGAGAATCTTATACTGAGGTTCAGCGTGAGAGAAAGAGTGTTATAACTGAGAGTCTTATACTGAGGGTCAGTATAACAGAGAGAGTGTTATAACTGCGAGTCTTATACTGAGGGAGAGTGTAACAGAGAGAGTATTATAACTGAGAGTCTTATACTGAGGGTTATTGTGAGAGATAGTGTTATAACTGTGTCTTATACTGAGGGTCAGTGAGAGAGAGAGAGTGTTATAACCGAGAGTCTTATACTGAGGGTCAGTATAACAGAGAGAGTGTTATAACTGCGAGTCTTATACTGAGGGAGAGTGTAACAGAGAGAGTATTATAACTGAGAGTCTTATACTGAGGGTTATTGTGAGAGATAGTGTTATAACTGTGTCTTATACTGAGGGTCAGTGAGAGAGAGAGAGTGTTATAACTGAGAGTCTTATACTGAGGGTCAGTATAACAGAGAGAGTGTTATAACTGCGAGTCTTATACTGAGGGAGAGTGTAACAGAGAGAGTATTATAACTGAGAGTCTTATACTGAGGGTTATTGTGAGAGATAGTGTTATAACTGTGTCTTATACTGAGGGTCAGTGAGAGAGAGAGAGTGTTATAACTGAGAGTCTTATACTGAGGGTCAGTGTGAGAGAGAGAGTGTTATAACTGAGAATCTTATACTGAGGGCCAGTGTAACGGAGAGAGTGTTATAACTGTGAGTCTTATACTGAGGGTCAGCGTAACAGAGAGAGTGTTATCACTGCGAGTCATATACTGAGGGAGAGTGTAACAGAGAGAGTATTTTCACTGAGAGTCTTATACTGAGGGTCAGTGTAGCAGACAGAGTGTTATAACTGCGAGTCTTAAACTGAGGGTCAGTGTAACAGAGAGAGTGGTCTTACTGAGAGTCTTATACTGAGGGCCAGTGTAACAGAGGGAGTGCTATATCTTGGAGTCTTATACTGAGGGTCAGTGTAACAGAGAGTGTGTTATAACTGAGCGTCTTATACTATCCGTAATGTAACAGAGAGAGTGCTATAACTGAGAATCTTATACTGAGGGTCAGTTTAACAGAGTGAGTGTTATAACTGAGAGTCTTATATTGAAGGTCACTGTGACAGAGAGGATTATAACTGAGAGTCTTGTACTGAGGGTCAGTGTAACAGAGAGAGTTTTATAACTGAGAGTCTTGTACTGAGGGTCAGTGTGAGGTAGAGTGTTATAACTGAGAGTCTTATACTGTGGGTCAGTGTAACAGAGAGAGTGTTATAACTGAGAGTCTTATACTGAGGGACAGTGTGACAGACAGAGTGTTATAACTGAGAGTCTTAAACTGAGGGTCAGTGTTACAGTGAGAGTGCTATAACTGAGAGTCTTATACTGAGGGTCAGTGTGAGAGAGAGAGTGTTATAACTGAGGGTCTTATTCTGAGGGTCATTGTAACAGAGAGTGTGTTATAACCGAGCGTCTTATACTAACCGTAATGTAACAGAGAGAGTGCTATAACTGAGAATCTTATACTGAGGGTCAGTGTAACAGAAAGAGTGTTTGAACTGAGAGTCTTATACTGAGGGTCAGTGTAACATAGAGAGTGTTATAACTGCGAGTCTTATACTGAGTGACAGTGTAACAGAGAGGGATATTAACTGAGAGACTTATACTGAGGGTCAGAGTAACAGAGAGAGAGAGTGTTATAACTAAGAATGTTATACTGAGCGTCAGTGTAACAGACAGAGTGTTATAACTGAGAGTCTTATACTGAGGGTCAGTGTAACAGAGAGAGTGTTATAACTGCGAGTCTTATACTGAGGGAGAGTGTAACAGAGAGAGTATTATAACTGAGAGTCTTATACTGAGGGTCATTGTGAGAGAGAGTGTTATAACTGTGTCTTAAACTGAGGGTCAGTTAGAGAGATAGAGTGTTATAACTGAGAGTCTTATACTGAGGGTCAGTGTGAGAGAGAGAGTGTTATAACTGAGAATCTTATACTGAGGGTCAGTGTTACGGAGAGAGTGTTATAACTGTGAGTCTTATAGTGAGGGTCAGCGTAAGAGAGAAAGTGTTATAACTGCGAGTCATATACTGAGGGAAAGTGTAACAGAGAGAGTATTTTCACTGACAGTCTTATACTGAGGGTCAGTGTAGTAGACAGAGTGTTATAACTGCGAGTCTTAAACTGAGGGTCAGTGTAACAGAGAGAGTGGTCTTACTGAGAGTCTTATACTGAGGGCCAGTGTAACAGAGGGAGTGCTATAACTGAGAATCTTATACTGAGGGTCAGTTTAACGGAGTGAGTGTTATAACTGAGAGTCTTATATTGAAGGTCACTGTGACAGAGAGAGGATTATAACTGAGAGTCTTATACTGAGGGTCAGTGTAACAGAGAGAGTGTTATAACTGACAGTCTTATACTGAGGGTCAGTGTGAGGGAGAGTGTTATAACTGACAGTCTTATACTGTGGGTCAGTGTAACAGAGAGAGTGTTATAACTGCGAGTCTTATACTGAGGGTCAGTGTGACAGAGAGGGTGTTATAACTGAGAGACTTATACTGAGGGTCAGTGTGACAGACAGAGTGTTATAACTGTGTGTCTTATACTGCGGGCAAGTGTAAGGAAGAGTGTTATAACTGAGAGTCTTATACTGAGGGTCATTGTGAGAGAGTGTGTTATAAATGTGTCTTAAACTGAGGGTCAGTGAGAGAGAGAGAGTGTTATAACTGAGAGTCTTATACTGAGGGTCAGTGTGAGAGAGAGAGTGTTATAACTGAGAATCTTATACTGAGGGTCAGTGTTACGGAGAGAGTGTTATAACTGTGAGTCTTATAGTGAGGGTCAGCGTAACAGAGAGAGTGTTATAACTGCGAGTCATATACTGAGGGAGAGTGTAACAGAGAGAGTATTTTCACTGACAGTCTTATACTGAGGGTCAGTGTAGTAGACAGAGTGTTATAACTGCGAGTCTTAAACTGAGGGTCAGTGTAACAGAGAGAGTGGGTATAACTGAGAGTCCGTTAGACTGAGGGGCCAGTGTAAGAGAGAGAGTGCTACTAACTTGGACCCGTCTTATACTACTGAGGGGTCAGTGTTACAAGAGAGTGTGTTATAACTGAAGAGTCTTTACTGGAGTTAGCGGAATGTAAGAGAGTGCTATAACTTGGAGTCTTATACTGAGGGTCAGTGTAACAGAGAGTGTGTTATAACTGAGCGTCTTAAACTATCCGTAATGTAACAGAGAGAGTGCTATAACTGAGAATCTTATACTGAGGGTCAGTTTAACAGAGTGAGTGTTATAACTGAGAGTCTTATATTGAAGGTCACTGTGACAGAGAGAGGATTATAACTGAGAGTCTTATACTGAGGGTCAGTGTAACAGAGAGAGTGTTATAACTGACAGTCTTATACTGAGGGTCAGTGTGAGGGAGAGTGTTATAACTGAGAGTCTTATACTGCGGGTCAGTGTAACAGAGAGAGTGTTATAACTGCGAGTCTTATACTGAGGGTCAGTGTGACAGAGAGGGTGTTATAACTGAGAGCCTTATACTGAGGGTCATTGTGACAGAGAGAGTGTTATAACTGAGAGTCTTATACTGAGGCAGAGTGTAACAGAGAGAGTGTTATAACTGAGAGTCTTATACTGAGGGTCAGTGTAACAGAGAGAGTGTTTTAACTGAGAGTCTTATACTGAGTGACAGTGTAACAGAGAGGGCTTTTAACTGTGAGACTTTTACTGAGGGTCAGAGTAACAGAGAGAGAGAGTGTTATAAATGAGAGTATTATACTGAGGGTCAGTGTAACAGACAGAGTGTTATAACTGAGATTCTTATACTGAGGGTCAGTGTAACAGAGAGAGTGGTATAACTGAGAGTGTTCTAGTGAGTGTCAGTGTAACAGAAAGAATGTTATAACTGAGAGTCCTATACTGAGGGTCAGTGTAACAGAGAGAGTGTTATAACTGTGTGTCTTATACTGAGGGTCAATGTAACAGAGAGAGTGTTATAACTCAGAGTCTTATACTGAGGGTCAGTGTGAGGGAGTGTTATAACTGAGAGTCTTATACTGAGGGTCAGCGTAACAGAGCGAGTGTTATAACTGCGAGTCTTATACTGAGGGAGAGTGTAACAGTCAGAGTATTATAACTGAGAGTCTTATACTGAGGGTCAGTGTAACAGACAGAGTGTTATAACTGAGAGTCTTAAACTGAGGGTCAGTGTTACAGAGAGAGTGCTATAACTGAGAGTCTTATACTGAGGGTCAGTGTGAGAGAGAGAGTGTTATAACTGAGAGTCTTATTCTGAGGGTCATTGTAACAGAGAGTGTGTTATAACCGAGCGTCTTATACTAACCGTAATGTAACAGAGAGAGTGCTATAACTGAGAATCTTATACTGAGGGTCAGTGTAACAGAGTGAGTGTTATAACTGAGAATCTTATACTGAGGGTCAGTGTGAGAGAGAGAGTGTTATAACTGAGAATCTTATACTGAGGGTCAGTGTAACAGAAAGAGTGTTTTAACTGAGAGTCTTATACTGAGGGTCAGTGTAACAGAGAGAGTGTTATAACTGAGATTGTTATACTGAGTGTCAGTGTAACAGAAAGAGTGTTATAACTGAGAGTCCTATACTGAGGGTCAGTGTAACAGAGAGAGTGTTATAACTGAGAGTCTTATACTGAGTGACAATGTAACAGAGAGGGCTATTAACTGAGAGACTTTTACTGAGGGTCAGAGTAACAGAGAGAGAGAGTGTTATAACTGAGATCGTTATACTGAGCGTCAGTGTAACAGAAAGAGTGTTATAACTGAGAGTCCTATACTGAAGGTCAGTGTAACAGAGAGAGTGTTTTAACTGAGAGTCTTATACTGAGTGACAGTGTAACAGAGAGGGCTTTTAACTGAGAGTCTTATACTGAGGGTCAGAGTAACAGAGAGAGAGAGTGTTATAAATGAGAGTCTTATACTGAGGGTCAGTGTAACAGAGAGAGTGTTATAAATGAGAGTCTTATACTGAGGGTCAGTGTAACAGAGAGAGTGGTATAACTGAGAGTGTTCTACTGAGTGTCAGTGTAACAGAAAGAATGTTATAACTGAGAGTCCTATACTGAGGGTCAGTGTAACAGAGAGAGTGTTATAACTGTGTGTCTTATACTGAGGGTCAATAAAACAGAGAGAGTGTTATAACTCAGAGTCTTATACTGAGGGTCAGTGTGAGGGAGAGTTATAACTGAGAGTCTTATACTGAGGGTCAGTGTAACAGAGAGAGTGTTATAACTGAGAATGTTAGACTAAGGGTCAGTGTGCCAGAGAGAGTGTTATAACTGAGAGTCTTATACTGAGGGTCAGTGTGACAGAGAGAGTGTTATAACTGAGAATCTTACACTGATTGTCATTGTGAGAGAGAGTGTTATAACTGATAATCTTATACTGAGGGTCATTGTGAGAGAGAGTGTTATAACTGTGTCTTATACTGAGCGTCAGTGTAACAGAGAGAGTGTTATAACTGAGAGTCTTATATTGAGGGTCAGCGTAACAGAGAGAGTGTTATAACTGCGAGTCTTATACTGAGGGAGAGTGCAACAGAGAGAGTATTATAACTGAGAGTCTTATACTGAGTGTCAGTGTAACAGACAGAGTGTTATAACTGAGAGTCTTAAACTGAGGGTCAGTGTAACAGAGAGAGTGGTATAACTGAGAGTCTTATACTGAGGGTCAGTGTAACAGAGGGAGTGCTATAACTGCGAGTCTTATACTGAGGGTCAGTGTGAGAGAGAGTGTTATAACTGAGTGTCTTATTCTGTGGGTCAGTGTAACAGAGAGTGTGTTATAACTGAGCGTCTTATACTAACCGTAATGTAACAGAGAGAGTGTTATAACTGAGAGTCTTTTATTGAGGGTCAGTGTAACAGAGTGAGTGTTATAACTGAGAGTCTTATACTGAGGGTCAGTGTGTGAGAGAGAGTGTTACAACTCATAGTCTTATACTGAGGGTCAGTGTAACAGAGAGATGTTATAATTGAGAGTCTCATACTAACGGTCAGTGTAACAGACAGAGTGTTATAACTGTGTGTCTTATACTGCGGGTAAGTGTAAGGAAGAGTGTTATAACTGAGAGTCTTATGCTGAGGGTCAGTGTAACAGAGAGAGTGTTTGAACTGAGCGCCTTATACTAAGGGTCAGTGTGAGAGAGTGTTATAACTGAGAGTCTTATACTGCGGGTCAGTGTAACAGAGAGAGTGTTCTAACTGAGAATCTTATACTGTGGGTCATTGTGAGAGAGAGTGTTATAACTGTGTCTTATACTGAGGGTCAGTGAGAGAGAGAGATTGTTATAACTGAGGGTCTTATACTGAGGGTCAATGTGAGAGAGAGAGTGTTATAACTGAAAATCTTATACCGAGGTTCAGCGTGAGAGAAAGAGTGTTATAACTGAGAGTCTTATACTGAGGGTCAGCGTAACAGAGAGAGTGTTATAACTGAGAGTCTTATACTGAGGGTCAGTGAGAGAGAAAGAGTGTTATAACTGAGAGTCTTATACTGAGGGTCCGTGTGAGAGAGAGAGTGTTATAACTGAGAATCTTATACTGCTGGTCAGTGTAACAGAGAGAGTGTTATAACTGAGAGTCTTACACTCTCCCTCAGTATAACAGAGAGAGTGTTATAACTGAGAGTCTTATACTGAGGGTCAGTGTAACAGAGAGTGTTATAACTGAGAGTCTGATACTGAGGGTCAGTGTAATAGAGAGAGTGGTATAACTGAGAGTCTTATACTGAGCGTCAGTGTAAGAGAGAGAGTGTAATAACTGAGAGCCTTATACTGAGGGTCAGCATGAGAGAAAGAGTGTTATAACTGAGAGTCTTATACTGAGGGTCAGTGTAACAGAGAGAGTGTTATAACTGAGAGTCTTAAACTGAGGGTCAGTGTAACAGAGAGAGTTGTATAACTGAGAGGCTTATACTGAGTGTCAGTGTATCAGAGGGAGTGCTATAACTGCGTGTCTTATACTGAGGATCAGTATGAGAGAGAGAGTGTTTTTACTGAGAGTCTTATTCTGAGGGTCAATGTAATAGAGAGTGTGTTATAACTGAACGTCTTATACTAACCGTAATGTAACAGGGAGAGTGTTATAACTGAGAGTATTATACTGAGGGTCAGTGTAACAGACAGTGTGTTATATCTGAGTGTCTTAAACTGAGGGTCAGTGTAACGGAGGGAGTGCTATAACTGAGAGTCTTATACTGAGGTTCAGTGTGAGAGAGAGAGTTTTATAACCTAGAGTCTTATTCTGAGGGTCAGTGTAACAGAGAGTGTGTTATAACTGAGCGTTATATACTAACCGTAATGTAACAGAGAGAGTGTTATAACTGAGAATCTTATACGGAGGGTCAGTGTAGCAGAGTGCGTGTTATAACTCAGAGTCTTATACTGAGGGTCAGTGTGAGGGAGAGTGTTATAACTGAGAGTTTTATACTGTGGGTCCGTGTAACAGAGAGAGTGTTATAACTGCGGGTCTTATACTGAGGGTCAGTGTGAGAGAGAGAGTGTTATAACTGCGAGTCTTATACTGAGGAAGAGTGTAACAGAGAGAGTGTTATAAATGAGAGTCTTATACTGAGGGTCAGTGTAATAGAGAGAGTGGTATAACTGAGTCTTATACTGAGGGAGAGTTTAACAGAGAGAGTTTTATAACTGAGAGTATTATACTGAGTGTCAGTGTAACAGAGAGAGTGTTATAACTGAGAGTCTTATTCTGAGTGACAGTGTAAAAGAGAGGGCTTTTAACTGAGAGACTTATACTGAGGGTCAGTGTAACAGAGAGACAGAGTGTTATAACTGTGAGTCTTATACTGAGGGTCAATGTAACAGAAAGAGTGATTTAACTGAGAGTCTTATACTGATGGTCAGTGTGAGAGAGAGAGAGTGTTATAACTGAGAGTCTTATACTGAGGGTAGTGTAACAGAGAGAGTGTTATAACTGAGTCTTATACTGAGGGTCAGTGTAACAGAGTGAGTGTTATAACTGAGAGTCTTATACTGAGCGTCAGTTTGAGAGAGAGAGTGTTATAACTGATAGTCTTATACTGAGGGTCATTGTAACAGAGAGATGTTATAACTGTGAGTCTCATACTAACGGTCAGTGTAACAGACAGATTCTTATAACTGAGAGTCTTATACTAAGGGTCAGTTTAACAGAGAGAGTGGTATAACTGAGAGTCTTTTACTGAGGGACAGTGTAACAGACAGAGTGTTATAACTGAGAGTCTTATACTGTGGGTCAGTGTAAGAGAGAGAGTGTAATAACTGTGAGCCTTATACTGAGGGTCTGTGTGAAAGACAGTGTTATAACTGAGAGCCTTAAACTGACGGTCAGTGTAACAGACAGAGTGTTATAACTGAGACTCTTATACTGAGGGTAAGTGTAAGGGAGAGTGTTATAACCGAGAGTCTTATACTGAGGGTCAGTGTTAGGGAGAGTGTTATAACTGAGAGCCGTAAACTGACGGTCAGTGTAACAGACAGAGTGTTTTAACTGAGCGCCTTATACTAAGGGTCAGTGTGAGAGAGTGTTATAACTTAGAATCTTATACTGCGGGTCAGTGTAACAGAGAGAGTGTTACAACTGAGAATCTTATACTGAGGGTCATTGTGAGAGAGAGTGTTATAACTGTATCTTATACTGAGGTTCAGCGTGAGAGAAAGAGTGTTATAACTGAGAGTCTTATACTGAGGGTCAGTGTAACAGAGACAGTGTTATAACTGAGAGTCTTATACTGAGGGTCAGTGTAACAGAGGGAGTGCTATAACTGAGTGTCTTATACTGAGGGTCAGTGTGAGAGAGAAAGTGTTATAACTGAGAATCTTATTCTGAGGGTCAGTGTAACAGAGAGTGTGTTATAACTGAGCGTCTTATACTAACCGTAATGTAACAGCGAGAGTGTTATAACCAAGAGTCTTTTATTGAGGGTCAGTGTAACAGAGTGAGTGTTATAACTGAGAGTCTTATACTGAGGGTAGTGTAACAGAGAGAGTGTTATAACTGAGAGTCTTATACTGAGGGTCAGTGTAACAGAGTGAGTGTTATAACTGAGAGTGTTATACTGAGGGTCAGTTTGAGATAGTGAGTGTTATAGCTGGTAGTCTTATTCTGAGGGTCAGTGTAACAGAGAGATGTTATAACTGAGAGTCTCATACTAACGGTCAGTGTAACAGACAGAGTGTTATAGTTGAGAGTCTTATACTAAGGGTCAGTTTAACAGAGAGAGTGTTATAACTGAGAGTCTTATACTGAGGGACAATGTAACAGACAGAGTGTTATAACTGAGTGTCTTATACTGTGGGTCAGTGTTAGAGAGAGAGTGTAATAACTGTGAGCCTTATACTGAGGGTCTGGATGTAAGAGAGTGTTATAACTGAGAGCCTTAAACTGACGGTCAGTCTAACAGACAGAGTGTTATAACTGAGAGTCTTATACTGAGGGTAAGTTTAAGGGAGAGTGTTATAACTGAACGCCTTATACTAAGGGTCAGTGTGAGAGAGTGTTATAACTGAGAGTCTTATACTGCGGGTCAGTGTAACAAAGAGAGTGTTATAACTGAGAGTCTTATATTGAGGGACAGTGTAACAGAGAGAGTGTTATAACTGAGAATCTTATACTGAGGGTCATTGTGAGAGAGAGTGTTATAACTGTGTCTTATACTGAGGGTCAGTGTGAGAGAGCGAGAGTGTTATAACTGAGAGTCTTATACTGAGGGTCAGTGTAACAGAGACAGTGTTATAACTGAGAGTCTTATACTGAGGGTCAGTGTAACAGAGGGAGTGCTATAACTGAGTATTATACTGAGGGTCAGTGTGAGAGAGAGAGTGTTATGACTGAGAGTCTTATTCTGAGGGTCAGTGTATCAGTGAGTGTGTTATAACTGAGCGTCTTATACTAACCGTAATGTAACAGAGAGTGTGTTATAACTGAGAGTCTTTTACTGAGGGTCAGTGTAACAGAGTGAGTGTTATAACTGAGTCTTATACTGAAGGTCAGTGTGAGAGAGAGAGTGTTATAACTCATAGTCTTATGCTGAGGGTCAGTGTAACAGAGAGATGTTATAATTGAGAGTCTCATACTAACGGTCAGTGTAACAGATAGAGTGTGATAACAGAGTCTAATACTGAGGGTCAGTTTAACAGAGAGAGTGGTATAACTGAGAGTTTTATACTGTGGAACAGTGTAAGAGAGAGAGTGTAATAACTGTGAGCCTTATACTGAGGGTCTGTGTGAAAGAGAATGTTATAACTGAGAGTCATAAACTGACGGTCAGTGTAACAGACAGAGTGTTATAACTGAGAGTCTTATACTTCGGGTAAGTGTAAGGGAGAGTGTTATAACTGAGAGTCTTATACTTTGGGTCAGTGTAACAGAGAGAGTGTTATAACTGAGAGTCTTATACTGTGGGTCAGTGTAAGAGAGAGAGTGTAATAACTGTGAGCCTGAGACTGAGGGTCTGTGTGAAAGAGAGTGTTATAACTGAGAGTCTTATACTGAGGGTAGTGTAACAGAGAGAGTGTTATAACTGAGAGTCTTGTACTGAGGGTCAGTGTAACAGAGTGAGTGTTATAACTGAGAGTGTTATACTGAGGGTCAGTTTGAGAGAGTGAGTGTTTTAGCTGGTAGTCTAATACTGAGGGTAGTGTAACAGAGAGAGTGTTATAACTGAGAGTCTTATACTGAGGGTCAGTGTAACAGAGAGAGTGGTATAACTGAGAGTGTTATACTGAGTGTCATGTAACAGAAAGAGTGTTATAAATTAGAGTCCTATTCTGAGGGTCAGTGTAACAGAGAGAGTGTTATAACTGAGAATCTTATACTGAGTGACAGTGTAACAGAGAGGGCTTTTAACTGAGAGACTTATACTGAGGGTCAGTGTAACAGAGAGAGAGAGTGTTTTAACTGTGAGTCTTATACTGAGGGTGAATGTAAAAGAGAAAGTGTTATAACTGAGAGTCTTATACTGACGGTCAGTGTGAGAGAGAGAGTGTTACTACTGAGAGTCTTATACTGAGGGTCAGTGTGAGAGAGAAAATGTTATAACTGAGAATCTTATACTGAGGTTCAGCGTGAGAGAAAGAGTGTTATAACTGAGAGTCTTATACTGAGGGTCAGTGTAACAGAGAGAGTGTTATAACTGCGAGTTTTATACTGAGGGAGAGTGTAACAGAGAGAGTGTTATAACTGAGAGTCTTATACTGTGCGTCAGTGTAATAGGGAGAGTGGTATAACTGGGAGTCTTATACTGAGCGTCATTGTAACAGAGAGGGTTATAACTGAGATTCTTATACTGCGGGTCAGTGTAATAGAAGGAGTGGTATAACTGAGAGTCTTATACTGAGCGTCAGTGTAACAGAGAGGGTTAAAACTGAGAGTCTTATACTGTGTGTGAGTGTAAGAGAGAGAGTGTAATAACTGAGTGCCTTATAGTGAGGGCCAGTTTGAAAGAGAGTGTGTTATAACTGAGAATCTTAAACTGAGGGTCAGCGTGAGAGAAAGAGTGTTACAACTGAGAGTATTATACTGAGGGTCAGTGTAACAGACAGAGTGGTATAACTGAGAGCCTTATACTGAGTGTCAGTGTAACAGGTAGAGTGTTATAACTGAGAGTCCTATACTGAGGGTCAGTGTAACAGAGAGAGTGTTATAACTGAGAATCTTATACTGAGTGACAGTGTAACAGAGAGCGCTTTTAACTGAGGGACTTATACTGAGGGTCAGTGTAACAGAGAGAGAGAGTGTTCTAACTGTGAGTCTTATACTGAGGGTCAATGTAACAGAGAGAGTGTTATAACTGAGTCTTATACTGACGGTCAGTGTGAGAGAGAGAGTGTTACTACTGAGAGTCTTATACTGACGGTCAGTGTGAGAGAGAGAGTGTTATTACTGATATTCTTATACTGAGGGTCAGTGTAACAGAGAGATGTTATAACTGAGAGTCTCATACTAACGGTCAGTGTAACAGACAGAGTGTTATAACTGAGAGTCTTATACTGAGGGTCGGTTTAACAGAGAGAGTGGTATAACTGAGAGTCTTATACTGAGGGACAGTGTAACAGACAGAGTGTTATAACTGAGAGTCTTATACTGAGGGACAGTGTAACAGACAGAGTGTTATAACTGAGTGTCTTATGCTGTGAAACAAAAACAGAATTACCTGGAAAAACTCAGCAGGTCTGGCAGCATCGGCAGAGAAGAAAAGAGTTGACGTTTCGAGTCCTCATGACCCTTCGACAGAACTTGAGTTCGAGTCCAGGAAAGAGCTGAAATATAAGCTGGTTTAAGGTGTGTGTGTGGGGGGCGGAGAGATAGAGAGACAGAGAGGTGGGGGGGGGGTGGTGTGGTTGTAGGGACAAACAAGCAGTGATAGAAGCAGATCATCAAAAGATGTCAACGACAATAATACAATAGAACACATAGGTGTTAAAGTTAAAGTTGGTGATATTATCTAAACGAATGTGCTAATTAGGAATGGATGGTAGGGCACTCAAGGTATAGCTCTAGTGGGGTTTTTTTTTATAATGGAAATAGGTGGGAAAAGGAAAATCTTTATAATTTATTGGAAAAAAAAAGGAAGGGGGAAACAGAAAGGGGATGGGGATGGGGGAGGGAGCTCACGACCTAAAGTTTTTGAATTCAATATTCAGTCCGGCAGGCTGTAAAGTCCCAAGTCGGAAGATTAGGTGTTGTTCCTCCAGTTTGCGTTGGGCTTCACTGGAACAATGCAGCAAGCCAAGGACAGACATGTGGGCAAGAGAGCAGGGTGGAGTGTTAAAATGGCAAGCGACAGGGAGCTTTGGGTCATTCTTGCGGACAGACCGCAGATGTTCTGCAAAGCGGTCGCCCAGTTTACGTTTGGTCTCTCCAATGTAGAGGAGACCACATTGGGAGCAACGAATGCAGTAGACTAAGTTGGGGGAAATGCAAGTGAAATGCTGCTTCACTTGAAAGGAGTGTTTGGGTCCTTGGACGGTGAGGAGAGAGGAAGTGAAGGGGCAGGTGTTGCATCTTTTGCGCGGGCATGGGGTTGTGCCATAGGAGGGGGTTGAGGAGTAGGGGGTGATGGAGGAGTCTTATACTGTGGGTCAGTGTAAGGGAGAGAGTGTAATAACTGAGCCTTATACTGAGGGTCTGTGTGAAGAGAGTGTTATAACTGAGAGTCTTAAACTGACGGTCAGTGTAACAGAGAGAGTGTTATAACTGAGAGTCTTATACTGAGGGTAAGTGTAAGGGAGAGTGTTATAACTGAGAGTCTTATACTGAGGGTCAGTGTAACAGAGAGAGTGTTTTAAATGAGCGCCTTATACTAAGGGTCAGTGTGAGAGAGTGTTATAACTGAGAGTCTTATACTGCGGGTCAGTGTAACAGAGAGAGTGTTATAACTGAGAGTCTTATATTGAGGGACAGTGTAACAGAGAGAGTGTTATGACTGAGAATCTTATACTGAGGGTCATTGTGAGAGAGAGTGTTATAACTGTGTCTTATACTGAGGGTCAGTGAGAGAGAGAGAGTGTTATAAATGAGAGTCTTATACTGAGGGTCTGTGTGAGAGAGAGAGTGTTATAACTGAGAATCTTATACTGAGGTTCAGCGTGTGAGAAAGAGTGTTATAACTGAGAGTCTTATACTGAGAGTCAGTGTAACAGAGAGAATGTTCTAACTGAGAGTCTTATACTGAGGGTCAGCGTAACAGAGAGAGTGTTATAACTGCGAGTCTTATACTGAGAGTCATTTATACTGAGGGTCAGTGAGAGAGAGAGTGTTATAAATGAGAGTCTTATACTGAGGGTCTGTGTGAGAGAGAGAGTGTTATAACTGAGAATCTTATACTGAGGTTCAGCGTGTGAGAAAGAGTGTTATAACTGAGAGTCTTATACTGAGAGTCAGTGTAACAGAGAGAATGTTCTAACTGAGAGTCTTATACTGAGGGTCAGCGTAACAGAGAGAGTGTTATAACTGCGAGTCTTATACTGAGGGTCAGTGTAACAGAGAGAATGTTATAACTGAGAGTCTTATACTGAGGGTCAGTGTAACAGAGAGAGTGTTATAACAGCGTCTTATACTAACCGTAATGTAACAGAGAGAGTGTTATAACTCAGAATCTTATACTGAGGGTCAGTGTAACAGAGAGAGTGTTATAACTGAGAGTCTTATACTGAGGGTCAGTGTAATAGAGAGACTGGAATAACTGAGAGTCTTATAATGAGCGTCAGTGTAACAGAGAGGGTTATAACTGAGAGTCTTATAATGTGTTTCAGTGTAAGAGAGAGAGTGTAATAACTGAGAGCCTTATACTGAGGGTCAGTTTGAAAGAGAGTGTGTTATAACTGAGAATCTTATACTGAGGGTTAGCGTGATTGAAAGAGTGTTATAACTGAGAGTCTTATACTGAGGGTCAGTGTAACAGAGAGAGTGGTATAACTGAGGATCTTATACTGACGGTCAGTGTAACAGAGGGAGTGTTATAACTGAGAGTCTTATACTGAGGCTCAGTGTAAAAGAGAGTGTGTTATAACTGAGCGTCTTATACTGAGGGTCAGTGTAACAGAGAGAGTGTTATAACAGCGTCTTATACTAACCGTAATGTAACAGAGTGAGTGTTATAACTGAGAATCTTATACTGAGGGTCAGTGTGACAGAGAGAGTGTTATAACTGAGAGTCTTATACTGAGGGACAGTGTAACAGAGAGAGTGTTATAACTGAGAGTCTTATATTGAGGGACAGTGTAACAGAGAGGGTGTTATAACTGAGAATCTTATACTGAGGTTCAGCGTGAGAGAAAGAGTGTTATAACTGAGTCTTATACTGAGGGTCAGTGTAACAGAGAGAGTGTTATAACTGCAAGTCTTATACTGAGGAAGAGTGTAACAGAGAGAGTGTTATAACTGAGAGTCTTATACTGAGGGTCATTGTGAGAGAGAGAGTGTTATAACTGAGAGTCTTATACTGAGGGTCAGTGTAACAGAGAGGGTTAAAACTGAGAGTCTTATACTGTGTGTGAGTGTAAGAGAGAGAGTGTAATAACTGAGAGCCTTATAGTGAGGGTCAGTTTGAAAGAGAGTGTGTTATAACTGAGAATCTTATACTGAGGGTCAGCGTGAGAGAAATAGTGTAATAACTGAGAGTATTATACTGAGGGTCAGTGTAACAGACAGAGTGTTATAACTGAGAGTCTTATACTGAGGGTCAGTGTAACAGAGAGAGTGGTATAACTGAGAGTGTTACACTGAGTGTCAGTGTAACAGAAAGAGTGTTATAAATTAGAGTCCTATTCTGAAGGTCAGTGTAACAGAGAGAGTGTTATAACTGAGAATCTTATACTGAGTGACAGTGTAACAGAGAGGGCTTTTAACTGAGAGACTTATACTGAGGGTCAGTGTAACAGAGAGAGAGAGTGTTATAACTGAGAGTCTTATACTGACGGTCAGTGTGAGAGAGAGAGTGTTACCATTGAGAGTCTTATACTGAGGGTCAGTGTGAGAGAGAAAATGTTATAACTGAGAATCTTATACTCAGTTTCAGCGTGAGAGAAAGAGTGTTATAACTGAGAGTCTTATACTGAGGGTCAGTGTAACAGAGAGAGTGTTATAACTGCGAGTCTTATACTGTGCGTCAGTGTAATAGGGAGAGTGTATAACTGAGAGTCTTATACTGAGCGTCAGTGTAACAGAGAGGGTTATAACTGAGAGTCCTGTACTGAGGGTCAGTGTAACAGAGAGAGTGTTATAACTGAGAATCTTATACTGAGTGACAGTGTAACAGAGAGCGCTTTTAACTGAGAGACTTATACTGAGGGTCAGTGTAACAGAGAGAGAGAGTGTTATAACTGTGAGTCTTATGCTGAGGGTCAATGTAACAGAGAGAGTGTTATAACTGAGTCTTATACTGACGGTCAGTGTGAGAGAGAGAGTGTTACTACTGAGAGTCTTATACTGACAGTCAGTGTGAGAGAGAGAGTGTTATTACTGATAGTCTTATACTGAGGGTCAGTGTAACAGAGAGATGTTATAACTGAAAGTCTCATACTAACGGTCAGTGTAATAGAATGAGTGTTATAACTGATAGTCTTATATTGAGGGTCACTGTGACAGAGAGAGGATTATAACTGTGAGTCTTATACTGAGGGTCAGTGCAACAGAGAGAGTGTTATAACTCAGAGTCTTATACTGAGGGTCAGTGTAATAGAGAGACTGGTATAACTGAGAGTCTTATACTGAGCGTCAGTGTAACAGAGAGGGTTATAACTGAGAGTCTTATACTGTGTGTCAGTGTAAGAGAGAGAGTGTAATAACTGACAGCCTTATACTGAGGGTCAGTTTGAAAGAGAGTGTGTTATAACTGAGAATCTTATACTGAGGTTAGCGTGATTGAAAGAGTGTTATAACTGAGAGTCTTATACTGAGGGTCAGTGTAACAGAGAGAGTGTTATAACTGAGAGTCTTATACTGAGGGTCAGTGTAACAGAGAGAGTGGAATAACTGAGAATCTTATACTGACGGTCAGTGTAACAGAGGGAGTGTTATAACTGAGAGTCTTATACTGAGGGTCAGTGTGGGAGAGAGTGTTATAACTGAGAGTCTTATACTGAGGCTCAGTGTAACAGAGAGTGTGTTATAACTGAGCGTCTTATACTAACCGTAATGTAACAGAGTGAGTGTTATAACTGAGAATCTTATACGGAGGGTCAGTGTGACAGAGAGAGTGTTATAACTGAGAATCTTATACTGCGAGTCAGTGTAACAGAGAGAGTGTTATAACTGAGAGTCTTATATTGAGGGACAGTGTAACAGAGAGGGTGTTATAACTGAGAATCTTATACTGAGGGTCAGCGTGAGAGAAAGAGTGTTATAAATTAGAGTCCTATTCTGAGGGTCAGTGTAACAGAGAGAGTGTTATAACTGAGAATCTTGTACTGAGTGACAGTGTAACAGAGAGGGCTTTTAACTGAGAGACTTATACTGAGGGTCAGTGTAACAGAGAAAGAGAGTGTTATAACTGTGAGTCTTATACTGAGGGTGAATGTAAAAGAGAGAGTGTTATAACTGAGAGTCTTATACTGAGGGTCAGTGTGAGAGAGAAAATGTTATAACTGAGAATCTTATACTGAGGGTCAGTGTGAGAGAGAGAGTGTTATAACTGAGAATCTTATACTGAGGTTCAGCGTGTGAGAAAGAGTGTTATAACTGAGAGTCTTATACTGAGAGTCAGTGTAACAGAGAGAATGTTCTAACTGAGAGTCTTATACTGAGGGTCAGCGTAACAGAGAGAGTGTTATAACTGCGAGTCTTATACTGAGGGTCAGTGCAACAGAGAGAATGTTATAACTGAGAGTCTTATACTGAGGGTCAGTGTAACAGAGAGAGTGTTATAACTGAGAGTCTTATACTGAGGGTCACTGTGAGAGAGAGCGTGTTATAACTGAGAGTCTTATTCTGAGGGTCAGTGTAACAGAGAGTGTGTTATAACAGCGTCTTATACTAACCGTAATGTAACAGAGAGAGTGTTATAACTGAGAATCTTATACTGAGGGTCAGTGTAACAGAGAGAGTGTTATAACTGAGAGTCTTATACTGAGGGTCAGTGTAATAGAGAGACTGGAATAACTGAGAGTCTTATACTGAGGGACAATGTAACAGACAGAGTGTTATAACTGAGTGTCTTATACTGTGGGTCAGTGTTAGAGAGAGAGTGTAATAACTGTGAGCCTTATACTGAGGGTCTGGATGTAAGAGAGTGTTATAACTGAGAGCCTTAAACTGACGGTCAGTCTAACAGACAGAGTGTTATAACTGAGAGTCTTATACTGAGGGTAAGTTTAAGGGAGAGTGTTATTACTGAACGCCTTATACTAAGGGTCAGTGTGAGAGAGTGTTATAACTGAGAGTCTTATACTGCGGGTCAGTGTAACAAAGAGAGTGTTATAACTGAGAGTCTTATATTGAGGGACAGTGTAACGGAGAGAGTGTTATAACTGAGAATCTTATACTGAGGGTCATTGTGAGAGAGAGTGTTATAACTGTGTCTTATACTGAGGGTCAGTGTGAGAGAGCGAGAGTGTTATAACTGAGAGTCTTATACTGAGGGTCAGCGTGAGAGAAAGTGTTATAACTGAGAATCTTATACTGAGGGTCAGTGTAACAGAGACAGTGTTATAACTGAGAGTCTTATACTGAGGGTCAGTGTAACAGAGGGAGTGCTATAACTGAGTATTATACTGAGGGTCAGTGTGAGAGAGAGAGTGTTATGACTGAGAGTCTTATTCTGAGGGTCAGTGTAACAGTGAGTGTGTTATAACTGAGCGTCTTATACTAACCGTAATGTAACAGAGAGTGTGTTATAACTGAGAGTCTTTTACTGAGGGTCAGTGTAACAGAGTGAGTGTTATAACTGAGTCTTATACTGAAGGTCAGTGTGAGAGAGAGAGTGTTATAACTCATAGTCTTATGCTGAGGGTCAGTGTAACAGAGAGATGTTATAATTGAGAGTCTCATACTAACGGTCAGTGTAACAGATAGAGTGTGATAACAGAGTCTAATACTGAGGGTCAGTTTAACAGAGAGAGTGGTATAACTGAGAGTCTTATACTGTGGGACAGTGTAAGAGAGAGAGTGTAATAACTGTGAGCCTTATACTGAGGGTCTGTGTGAAAGAGAATGTTATAACTGAGAGTCATAAACTGACGGTCAGTGTAACAGACAGAGTGTTATAACTGAGAGTCTTATACTTCGGGTAAGTGTAAGGGAGAGTGTTATAACTGAGAGTCTTATACTTTGGGTCAGTGTAACAGAGAGAGTGTTATAACTGAGAGTCTTATACTGTGGGTCAGTGTAAGAGAGAGAGTGTAATAACTGTGAGCCTGAGACTGAGGGTCTGTGTGAAAGAGAGTGTTATAACTGAGAGTCTTAGACTGAGGGTAGTGTAACAGAGAGAGTGTTATAACTGAGAGTCTTATACTGAGGGTCAGTGTAACAGAGTGAGTGTTATAACTGAGAGTGTTATACTGAGGGTCAGTTTGAGAGAGTGAGTGTTTTAGCTGGTAGTCTAATACTGAGGGTAGTGTAACAGAGAGAGTGTTATAACTGAGAGTCTTATACTGAGGGTCAGTGTAACAGAGAGAGTGGTATAACTGAGAGTGTTATACTGAGTGTCAGTGTAACAGAAAGAGTGTTATAAATTAGAGTCCTATTCTGAGGGTCAGTGTAACAGAGAGAGTGTTATAACTGAGAATCTTATACTGAGTGACAGTGTAACAGAGAGGGCTTTTAACTGAGAGACTTATACTGAGGGTCAGTGTAACAGAGAGAGAGAGTGTTTTAACTGTGAGTCTTATACTGAGGGTGAATGTAAAAGAGAAAGTGTTATAACTGAGAGTCTTATACTGACGGTCAGTGTGAGAGAGAGAGTGTTACTACTGAGAGTCTTATACTGAGGGTCAGTGTGAGAGAGAAAATGTTATAACTGAGAATCTTATACTGAGGTTCAGCGTGAGAGAAAGAGTGTTATAACTGAGAGTCTTATACTGAGGGTCAGTGTAACAGAGAGAGTGTTATAACTGTGAGTTTTATACTGAGGGAGAGTGTAACAGAGAGAGTGTTATAACTGAGAGTCTTATACTGTGCGTCAGTGTAATAGGGAGAGTGGTATAACTGAGAGTCTTATACTGAGCGTCATTGTAACAGAGAGGGTTATAACTGAGATTCTTATACTGCGGGTCAGTGTAATAGAAGGAGTGGTATAACTGAGAGTCTTATACTGAGCGTCAGTGTAACAGAGAGGGTTAAAACTGAGAGTCTTATACTGTGTGTGAGTGTAAGAGAGAGAGTGTAATAACTGAGTGCCTTATAGTGAGGGCCAGTTTGAAAGAGAGTGTGTTATAACTGAGAATCTTAAACTGAGGGTCAGCGTGAGAGAAAGAGTGTTACAACTGAGAGTATTATACTGAGGGTCAGTGTAACAGACAGAGTGGTATAACTGAGAGCCTTATACTGAGTGTCAGTGTAACAGATAGAGTGTTATAACTGAGAGTCCTATACTGAGGGTCAGTGTAACAGAGAGAGTGTTATAACTGAGAATCTTATACTGAGTGACAGTGTAACAGAGAGCGCTTTTAACTGAGGGACTTATACTGAGGGTCAGTGTAACAGAGAGAGAGAGTGTTCTAACTGTGAGTCTTATACTGAGGGTCAATGTAACAGAGAGAGTGTTATAACTGAGTCTTATACTGACGGTCAGTGTGAGAGAGAGAGTGTTACTACTGAGAGTCTTATACTGACGGTCAGTGTGAGAGAGAGAGTGTTATTACTGATATTCTTATACTGAGGGTCAGTGTAACAGAGAGATGTTATAACTGAGAGTCTCATACTAACGGTCAGTGTAACAGACAGAGTGTTATAACTGAGAGTCTTATACTGAGGGACAGTGTAACAGACAGAGTGTTATAACTGAGTGTCTTATACTGTGAAACAAAAACAGAATTACCTGGAAAAACTCAGCAGGTCTGGCAGCATCGGCGGAGAAGAAAAGAGTTGACGTTTCGAGTCCTCATGACCCTTCGACAGAACTTGAGTTCGAGTCCAGGAAAGAGCTGAAATATAAGCTGG
Organism: Carcharodon carcharias; assembly: GCF_017639515.1. Classification (NCBI taxonomy): domain Eukaryota; kingdom Metazoa; phylum Chordata; class Chondrichthyes; order Lamniformes; family Lamnidae; genus Carcharodon; species Carcharodon carcharias. The sequence goes on from NC_054504.1 coordinate 2,404,750, forward strand.
TTTAAGGTGTGTGTGTGGGGGGCGGAGAGATAGAGAGACAGAGAGGTGGAGGGGGGGGGTGGTGTGGTTGTAGGGACAAACAAGCAGTGATAGAAGCAGATCATCAAAAGATGTCAACGACAATAATACAATAGAACACATAGGGGTTAAAGTTAAAGTTGGTGATATTATCTAAACGAATGTGCTAATTAGGAATGGATGGTAGGGCACTCAAGGTATAGCTCTAGTGGGGTTTTTTTTTATAATGGAAATAGGTGGGAAAAGGAAAATCTTTATAATTTATTGGAAAAAAAAAGGAAGGGGGAAACAGAAAGGTGGTGGGGATGGGGGAGGGAGCTCACGACCTAAAGTTTTTGAATTCAATATTCAGTCCGGAAGGCTGTAAAGTCCCAAGTCGGAAGATGAGGTGTTGTTCCTCCAGTTTGCGTTGGGCTTCACTGGAACAATGCAGCAAGCCAAGGACAGACATGTGGGCAAGAGAGCAGGGTGGAGTGTTAAAATGGCAGGCGACAGGGAGGTTTGGGTCATTCTTGCGGACAGACCGCAGGTGTTCTGCAAAGCGGTCGCCCAGTTTACGTTTGGTCTCTCCAATGTAGAGGAGACCACATTGGGAGCAACGAATGCAGTAGACTAAGTTGGGGGAAATGCAAGTGAAATGCTGCTTCACTTGAAAGGAGTGTTTGGGTGCTTGGACGGTGAGGAGAGAGGAAGTGAAGGGGCAGGTGTTGCATCTTTTGCGCGGGCATGGGGTTGTGCCATAGGAGGGGGTTGAGGAGTAGGGGGTGATGGAGGAGTCTTATACTGTGGGTCAGTGTAAGGGAGAGAGTGTAATAACTGAGCCTTATACTGAGGGTCTGTGTGAAGAGAGTGTTATAACTGAGAGTCTTAAACTGACGGTCAGTGTAACAGAGAGAGTGTTATAACTGAGAGTCTTATACTGAGGGTAAGTGTAAGGGAGAGTGTTATAACTGAGAGTCTTATACTGAGGGTCAGTGTAACAGAGAGAGTGTTTTAAATGAGCGCCTTATACTAAGGGTCAGTGTGAGAGAGTGTTATAACTGAGAGTCTTATACTGCGGGTCAGTGTAACAGAGAGAGTGTTATAACTGAGAGTCTTATATTGAGGGACAGTGTAACAGAGAGAGTGTTATGACTGAGAATCTTATACTGAGGGTCATTGTGAGAGAGAGTGTTATAACTGTGTCTTATACTGAGGGTCAGTGAGAGAGAGAGAGTGTTATAAATGAGAGTCTTATACTGAGGGTCAGCGTGAGAGAAAGTGTTATAACTGAGAGTCTTATACTGAGGGTCAGTGTAACAGAGACAGTGTTATAACTGAGAGTCTTATACTGAGGGTCAGTGTAACAGAGGGAGTGCTATAACTGAGTATTATACTGAGGGTCAGTGTGAGAGAGAGAGTGTTATGACTGAGAGTCTTATTCTGAGGGTCAGTGTATCAGTGAGTGTGTTATAACTGAGCGTCTTATACTAACCGTAATGTAACAGAGAGTGTGTTATAACTGAGAGTCTTTTACTGAGGGTCAGTGTAACAGAGTGAGTGTTATAACTGAGTCTTATACTGAAGGTCAGTGTGAGAGAGAGAGTGTTATAACTCATAGTCTTATGCTGAGGGTCAGTGTAACAGAGAGATGTTATAATTGAGAGTCTCATACTAACAGTCAGTGTAACAGATAGAGTGTGATAACAGAGTCTAATACTGAGGGTCAGTTTAACAGAGAGAGTGGTATAACTGAGAGTCTTATACTGTGGGACAGTGTAAGAGAGAGAGTGTAATAACTGTGAGCCTTATACTGAGGGTCTGTGTGAAAGAGAATGTTATAACTGAGAGTCATAAACTGACGGTCAGTGTAACAGACAGAGTGTTATAACTGAGAGTCTTATACTTCGGGTAAGTGTAAGGGAGAGTGTTATAACTGAGAGTCTTATACTTTGGGTCAGTGTAACAGAGAGAGTGTTATAACTGAGAGTCTTATACTGTGGGTCAGTGTAAGAGAGAGAGTGTAATAACTGTGAGCCTGAGACTGAGGGTCTGTGTGAAAGAGAGTGTGATAACTGAGAGTCTTATACTGAGGGTAGTGTAACAGAGAGAGTGTTATAACTGAGAGTCTTATACTGAGGGTCAGTGTAACAGAGTGAGTGTTATAACTGAGAGTGTTATACTGAGGGTCAGTTTGAGAGAGTGAGTATTTTAGCTGGTAGTCTAATACTGAGGGTAGTGTAACAGAGAGAGTGTTATAACTGAGAGTCTTATACTGAGGGTCAGTGTAACAGAGAGAGTGGTATAACTGAGAGTGTTATACTGAGTGTCAGTGTAACAGAAAGAGTGTTATAAATTAGAGTCCTATTCTGAGGGTCAGTGTAACAGAGAGAGTGTTATAACTGAGAATCTTATACTGAGTGACAGTGTAACAGAGAGGGCTTTTAACTGAGAGACTTATACTGAGGGTCAGTGTAACAGAGAGAGAGAGTGTTTTAACTGTGAGTCTTATACTGAGGGTGAATGTAAAAGAGAAAGTGTTATAACTGAGAGTCTTATACTGACGGTCAGTGTGAGAGAGAGAGTGTTACTACTGAGAGTCTTATACTGAGGGTCAGTGTGAGAGAGAAAATGTTATAACTGAGAATCTTATACTGAGGTTCAGCGTGAGAGAAAGAGTGTTATAACTGAGAGTCTTATACTGAGGGTCAGTGTAACAGAGAGAGTGTTATAACTGCGAGTTTTATACTGAGGGAGAGTGTAACAGAGAGAGTGTTATAACTGAGAGTCTTATACTGTGCGTCAGTGTAATAGGGAGAGTGGTATAACTGGGAGTCTTATACTGAGCGTCATTGTAACAGAGAGGGTTATAACTGAGATTCTTATACTGCGGGTCAGTGTAATAGAAGGAGTGGTATAACTGAGAGTCTTATACTGAGCGTCAGTGTAACAGAGAGGGTTAAAACTGAGAGTCTTATACTGTGTGTGAGTGTAAGAGAGAGAGTGTAATAACTGAGTGCCTTATAGTGAGGGCCAGTTTGAAAGAGAGTGTGTTATAACTGAGAATCTTAAACTGAGGGTCAGCGTGAGAGAAAGAGTGTTACAACTGAGAGTATTATACTGAGGGTCAGTGTAACAGACAGAGTGGTATAACTGAGAGCCTTATACTGAGTGTCAGTGTAACAGATAGAGTGTTATAACTGAGAGTCCTATACTGAGGGTCAGTGTAACAGAGAGAGTGTTATAACTGAGAATCTTATACTGAGTGACAGTGTAACAGAGAGCGCTTTTAACTGAGGGACTTATACTGAGGGTCAGTGTAACAGAGAGAGAGAGTGTTCTAACTGTGAGTCTTATACTGAGGGTCAATGTAACAGAGAGAGTGTTATAACTGAGTCTTATACTGACGGTCAGTGTGAGAGAGAGAGTGTTACTACTGAGAGTCTTATACTGACGGTCAGTGTGAGAGAGAGAGTGTTATTACTGATATTCTTATACTGAGGGTCAGTGTAACAGAGAGATGTTATAACTGAGAGTCTCATACTAACGGTCAGTGTAACAGACAGAGTGTTATAACTGAGAGTCTTATACTGAGGGTCGGTTTAACAGAGAGAGTGGTATAACTGAGAGTCTTATACTGAGGGACAGTGTAACAGACAGAGTGTTATAACTGAGAGTCTTATACTGAGGGACAGTGTAACAGACAGAGTGTTATAACTGAGTGTCTTATACTGTGAAACAAAAACAGAATTACCTGGAAAAACTCAGCAGGTCTGGCAGCATCGGCGGAGAAGAAAAGAGTTGACGTTTCGAGTCCTCATGACCCTTCGACAGAACTTGAGTTCGAGTCCAGGAAAGAGCTGAAATATAAGCTGGTTTAAGGTGTGTGTGTGGGGGGCGGAGAGATAGAGAGACAGAGAGGTGGAGGGGGGGGGGGGGGTGTGGTTGTAGGGACAAACAAGCAGTGATAGAAGCAGATCATCAAAAGATGTCAACGACAATAATACAATAGAACACATAGGTGTTAAAGTTAAAAGTTGGTGATATTATCTAAACGAATGTGCTAATTAGGAATGGATGGTAGGGCACTCAAGGTATAGCTCTAGTGGGGTTTTTTTTTATAATGGAAATAGGTGGGAAAAGGAAAATCTTTATAATTTATTGGAAAAAAAAAGGAAGGGGGAAACAGAAAGGTGGTGGGGATGGGGGAGGGAGCTCACGACCTAAAGTTTTTGAATTCAATATTCAGTCCGGAAGGCTGTAAAGTCCCAAGTCGGAAGATGAGGTGTTGTTCCTCCAGTTTGCGTTGGGCTTCACTGGAACAATGCAGCAAGCCAAGGACAGACATGTGGGCAAGAGAGCAGGGTGGAGTGTTAAAATGGCAGGCGACAGGGAGGTTTGGGTCATTCTTGCGGACAGACCACAGGTGTTCTGCAAAGCGGTCGCCCAGTTTACGTTTGGTCTCTCCAATGTAGAGGAGACCACATTGGGAGCAACGAATGCAGTAGACTAAGTTGGGGGAAATGCAAGTGAAATGCTGCTTCACTTGAAAGGAGTGTTTGGGTGCTTGGACGGTGAGGAGAGAGGAAGTGAAGGGGCAGGTGTTGCATCTTTTGCGCGGGCATGGGGTTGTGCCATAGGAGGGGGTTGAGGAGTAGGGGGTGATGGAGGAGTCTTATACTGTGGGTCAGTGTAAGGGAGAGAGTGTAATAACTGAGCCTTATACTGAGGGTCTGTGTGAAGAGAGTGTTATAACTGAGAGTCTTAAACTGACGGTCAGTGTAACAGAGAAAGTGTTATAACTGAGAGTCTTATACTGAGGGTAAGTGTAAGGGAGAGTGTTATAACTGAGAGTCTTATACTGAGGGTCAGTGTAACAGAGAGAGTGTTTTAAATGAGCGCCTTATACTAAGGGTCAGTGTGAGAGAGTGTTATAACTGAGAGTCTTATACTGCGGGTCAGTGTAACAGAGAGAGTGTTATAACTGAGAGTCTTATATTGAGGGACAGTGTAACAGAGAGAGTGTTATGACTGAGAATCTTATACTGAGGGTCATTGTGAGAGAGAGTGTTATAACTGTGTCTTATACTGAGGGTCAGTGAGAGAGAGAGAGTGTTATAAATGAGAGTCTTATACTGAGGGTCAGTGTGAGAGAGAGAGTGTTATAACTGAGAATCTTATACTGAGGTTCAGCGTGTGAGAAAGAGTGTTATAACTGAGAGTCTTATACTGAGAGTCAGTGTAACAGAGAGAATGTTCTAACTGAGAGTCTTATACTGAGGGTCAGCGTAACAGAGAGAGTGTTATAACTGCGAGTCTTATACTGAGGGTCAGTGTAACAGAGAGAATGTTATAACAGAGTCTTATACTGAGGGTCAGTGTAACAGAGAGAGTGTTATAACAGCGTCTTATACTAACCGTAATGTAACAGAGAGAGTGTTATAACTCAGAATCTTATACTGAGGGTCAGTGTAACAGAGAGAGTGTCATAACTGAGAGTCTTATACTGAGGGTCAGTGTAATAGAGAGACTGGAATAACTGAGAGTCTTATAATGAGCGTCAGTGTAACAGAGAGGGTTATAACTGAGAGTCTTATAATGTGTTTCAGTGTAAGAGAGAGAGTGTAATAACTGAGAGACTTATACTGAGGGTCAGTTTGAAAGAGAGTGTGTTATAACTGAGAATCTTATACTGAGGGTTAGCGTGATTGAAAGAGTGTTATAACTGAGAGTCTTATACTGAGGGTCAGTGTAACAGAGAGAGTGGTATAACTGAGGATCTTATACTGACGGTCAGTGTAACAGAGGGAGTGTTATAACTGAGAGTCTTATACTGAGGCTCAGTGTAAAAGAGAGTGTGTTATAACTGAGCGTCTTATACTAACCGTAATGTAACAGAGTGAGTGTTATAACTGAGAATCTTATACTGAGGGTCAGTGTGACAGAGAGAGTGTTATAACTGAGAGTCTTATACTGAGGGACAGTGTAACAGAGAGAGTGTTATAACTGAGAGTCTTATATTGAGGGACAGTGTAACAGAGAGGGTGTTATAACTGAGAATCTTATACTGAGGTTCAGCGTGAGAGAAAGAGTGTTATAACTGAGTCTTATACTGAGGGTCAGTGTAACAGAGAGAGTGTTATAACTGCAAGTCTTATACTGAGGAAGAGTGTAACAGAGAGAGTGTTATAACTGAGAGTCTTATACTGAGGGTCATTGTGAGAGAGAGAGTGTTATAACTGAGAGTCTTATACTGAGGGTCAGTGTAACAGAGAGGGTTAAAACTGAGAGTCTTATACTGTGTGTGAGTGTAAGAGAGAGAGTGTAATAACTGAGAGCCTTATAGTGAGGGTCAGTTTGAAAGAGAGTGTGTTATAACTGAGAATCTTATACTGAGGGTCAGCGTGAGAGAAATAGTGTAATAACTGAGAGTATTATACTGAGGGTCAGTGTAACAGACAGAGTGTTATAACTGAGAGTCTTATACTGAGGGTCAGTGTAACAGAGAGAGTGGTATAACTGAGAGTGTTACACTGAGTGTCAGTGTAACAGAAAGAGTGTTATAAATTAGAGTCCTATTCTGAAGGTCAGTGTAACAGAGAGAGTGTTATAACTGAGAATCTTATACTGAGTGACAGTGTAACAGAGAGGGCTTTTAACTGAGAGACTTATACTGAGGGTCAGTGTAACAGAGAGAGAGAGTGTTATAACTGAGAGTCTTATACTGACGGTCAGTGTGAGAGAGAGAGTGTTACCAGTGAGAGTCTTATACTGAGGGTCAGTGTGAGAGAGAAAATGTTATAACTGAGAATCTTATACTCAGTTTCAGCGTGAGAGAAAGAGTGTTATAACTGAGAGTCTTATACTGAGGGTCAGTGTAACAGAGAGAGTGTTATAACTGCGAGTCTTATACTGTGCGTCAGTGTAATAGGGAGAGTGGTATAACTGAGAGTCTTATACTGAGCGTCAGTGTAACAGAGAGGGTTATAACTGAGAGTCTTATACTGAGGGTCAGTGTAATAGAGAGAGTGGTATAACTGAGAGTCTTATACTGAGCGTCAGTGTAACAGAGAGGGTCAAAACTGAGAGTCTTATATTGCGGGTCAGTGTAATAGAGAGAGTGTTATAACTGAGAGTCCTGTACTGAGGGTCAGTGTAACAGAGAGAGTGTTATAACTGAGAATCTTATACTGAGTGACAGTGTAACAGAGAGCGCTTTTAACTGAGAGACTTATACTGAGGGTCAGTGTAACAGAGAGAGAGAGTGTTATAACTGTGAGTCTTATGCTGAGGGTCAATGTAACAGAGAGAGTGTTATAACTGAGTCTTATACTGACGGTCAGTGTGAGAGAGAGAGTGTTACTACTGAGAGTCTTATACTGACAGTCAGTGTGAGAGAGAGAGTGTTATTACTGATAGTCTTATACTGAGGGTCAGTGTAACAGAGAGATGTTATAACTGAAAGTCTCATACTAACGGTCAGTGTAACAGAATGAGTGTTATAACTGATAGTCTTATATTGAGGGTCACTGTGACAGAGAGAGGATTATAACTGTGAGTCTTATACTGAGGGTCAGTGCAACAGAGAGAGTGTTATAACTGAGAGTCTTATACTGAGGGTCAGTGTAATAGAGAGACTGGTATAACTGAGAGTCTTATACTGAGCGTCAGTGTAACAGAGAGGGTTATAACTGAGAGTCTTATACTGTGTGTCAGTGTAAGAGAGAGAGTGTAATAACTGACAGCCTTATACTGAGGGTCAGTTTGAAAGAGAGTGTGTTATAACTGAGAATCTTATACTGAGGTTAGCGTGATTGAAAGAGTGTTATAACTGAGAGTCTTATACTGAGGGTCAGTGTAACAGAGAGTGTTATAACTGAGAGTCTTATACTGAGGGTCAGTGTAACAGAGAGAGTGGAATAACTGAGAATCTTATACTGACGGTCAGTGTAACAGAGGGAGTGTTATAACTGAGAGTCTTATACTGAGGGTCAGTGTGGGAGAGAGTGTTATAACTGAGAGTCTTATACTGAGGCTCAGTGTAACAGAGAGTGTGTTATAACTGAGCGTCTTATACTAACCGTAATGTAACAGAGTGAGTGTTATAACTGAGAATCTTATACGGAGGGTCAGTGTGACAGAGAGAGTGTTATAACTGAGAATCTTATACTGCGAGTCAGTGTAACAGAGAGAGTGTTATAACTGAGAGTCTTATATTGAGGGACAGTGTAACAGAGAGGGTGTTATAACTGAGAATCTTATACTGAGGGTCAGCGTGAGAGAAAGAGTGTTATAAATTAGAGTCCTATTCTGAGGGTCAGTGTAACAGAGAGAGTGTTATAACTGAGAATCTTGTACTGAGTGACAGTGTAACAGAGAGGGCTTTTAACTGAGAGACTTATACTGAGGGTCAGTGTAACAGAGAAAGAGAGTGTTATAACTGTGAGTCTTATACTGAGGGTGAATGTAAAAGAGAGAGTGTTATAACTGAGAGTCTTATACTGAGGGTCAGTGTGAGAGAGAAAATGTTATAACTGAGAATCTTATACTGAGGGTCAGTGTGAGAGAGAGAGTGTTATAACTGAGAATCTTATACTGAGGTTCAGCGTTAGAGAGAGAGTGTTATAACTGAGAGTCTTATACTGAGAGTCAGTGTAACAGAGAGAATGTTCTAACTGAGAGTCTTATACTGAGGGTCAGCGTAACAGAGAGAGTGTTATAACTGCGAGTCTTATACTGAGGGTCAGTGCAACAGAGAGAATGTTATAACTGAGAGTCTTATACTGAGGGTCAGTGTAACAGAGAGAGTGTTATAACTGAGAGTCTTATACTGAGGGTCACTGTGAGAGAGAGCGTGTTATAACTGAGAGTCTTATTCTGAGGGTCAGTGTAACAGAGAGTGTGTTATAACAGCGTCTTATACTAACCGTAATGTAACAGAGAGAGTGTTATAACTGAGAATCTTATACTGAGGGTCAGTGTAACAGAGAGAGTGTTATAACTGAGAGTCTTATACTGAGGGTCAGTGTAATAGAGAGAGTGGTATAACTGAGAGTCTTATACTGAGCGTCAGTGTAACAGAGAGGGTCAAAACTGAGAGTCTTATATTGCGGGTCAGTGTAATAGAGAGAGTGTTATAACTGAGAGTCCTGTACTGAGGGTCAGTGTAACAGAGAGAGTGTTATAACTGAGAATCTTATACTGAGTGACAGTGTAACAGAGAGCGCTTTTAACTGAGAGACTTATACTGAGGGTCAGTGTAACAGAGAGAGAGAGTGTTATAACTGTGAGTCTTATGCTGAGGGTCAATGTAACAGAGAGAGTGTTATAACTGAGTCTTATACTGACGGTCAGTGTGAGAGAGAGAGTGTTATTACTGATAGTCTTATACTGAGGGTCAGTGTAACAGAGAGATGTTATAACTGAAAGTCTCATACTAACGGTCAGTGTAACAGAATGAGTGTTATAACTGATAGTCTTATATTGAGGGTCACTGTGACAGAGAGAGGATTATAACTGTGAGTCTTATACTGAGGGTCAGTGCAACAGAGAGAGTGTTATAACTGAGAGTCTTATACTGAGGGTCAGTGTAATAGAGAGACTGGTATAACTGAGAGTCTTATACTGAGCGTCAGTGTAACAGAGAGGGTTATAACTGAGAGTCTTATACTGTGTGTCAGTGTAAGAGAGAGAGTGTAATAACTGACAGCCTTATACTGAGGGTCAGTTTGAAAGAGAGTGTGTTATAACTGAGAATCTTATACTGAGGTTAGCGTGATTGAAAGAGTGTTATAACTGAGAGTCTTATACTGAGGGTCAGTGTAACAGAGAGAGTGTTATAACTGAGAGTCTTATACTGAGGGTCAGTGTAACAGAGAGAGTGGAATAACTGAGAATCTTATACTGACGGTCAGTGTAACAGAGGGAGTGTTATAACTGAGAGTCTTATACTGAGGGTCAGTGTGGGAGAGAGTGTTATAACTGAGAGTCTTATACTGAGGCTCAGTGTAACAGAGAGTGTGTTATAACTGAGCGTCTTATACTAACCGTAATGTAACAGAGTGAGTGTTATAACTGAGAATCTTATACGGAGGGTCAGTGTGACAGAGAGAGTGTTATAACTGAGAATCTTATACTGCGAGTCAGTGTAACAGAGAGAGTGTTATAACTGAGAGTCTTATATTGAGGGACAGTGTAACAGAGAGGGTGTTATAACTGAGAATCTTATACTGAGGGTCAGCGTGAGAGAAAGAGTGTTATAAATTAGAGTCCTATTCTGAGGGTCAGTGTAACAGAGAGAGTGTTATAACTGAGAATCTTGTACTGAGTGACAGTGTAACAGAGAGGGCTTTTAACTGAGAGACTTATACTGAGGGTCAGTGTAACAGAGAAAGAGAGTGTTATAACTGTGAGTCTTATACTGAGGGTGAATGTAAAAGAGAGAGTGTTATAACTGAGAATCTTATACTGAGGGTCAGTGTGAGAGAGAGAGTGTTATAACTGAGAATCTTATACTGAGGTTCAGCGTGTGAGAAAGAGTGTTATAACTGAGAGTCTTATACTGAGAGTCAGTGTAACAGAGAGAATGTTCTAACTGAGAGTCTTATACTGAGGGTCAGCGTAACAGAGAGAGTGTTATAACTGCGAGTCTTATACTGAGGGTCAGTGCAACAGAGAGAATGTTATAACTGAGAGTCTTATACTGAGGGTCAGTGTAACAGAGAGAGTGTTATAACTGAGAGTCTTATACTGAGGGTCACTGTGAGAGAGAGCGTGTTATAACTGAGAGTCTTATTCTGAGGGTCAGTGTAACAGAGAGTGTGTTATAACAGCGTCTTATACTAACCGTAATGTAACAGAGAGAGTGTTATAACTGAGAATCTTATACTGAGGGTCAGTGTAACAGAGAGAGTGTTATAACTGAGAGTCTTATACTGAGGGTCAGTGTAATAGAGAGACTGGAATAACTGAGAGTCTTATAATGAGCGTCAGTGTAACAGAGAGGGTTATAACTGAGAGTCTTATAATGTGTTTCAGTGTAAGAGGGAGAGTGTAATAACTGAGAGCCTTCTACTGAGGGTCAGTTTGAAAGAGAGTGTGTTATAACTGAGAATCTTATACTGAGGGTTAGCGTGATTGAAAGAGTGTTATAACTGAGAGTCTTATACTGAGGGTCAGTGTAACAGAGAGAGTGGCATAACTGAGGATCTTATACTGAGGGTCAGTGTAACAGAGGGAGTGTTATAACTGAGTGTCTTATACTGAGGCTCAGTGTAACAGAGAGTGTGTTATAACTGAGCGTCTTATACTAACCGTAATGTAACAGAGTGAGTGTTATAACTGAGAATCTTATAATGAGGGTCAGTGTGACAGAGAGAGTGTTATAACTGAGAGTCTTATACTGAGGGACAGTGTAACAGAGAGAGTGTTATAACTGAGAGTCTTATATCGAGGGACAGTGTAACAGAGAGGGTGTTATAACTGAGAATCTTATACTGAGGTTCAGCGTGAGAGAAAGAGTGTTATAACTGAGTCTTATACTGAGGGTCAGTGTAACAGAGAGAGTGTTATAACTGCAAGTCTTATACTGAGGAAGAGTGTAACAGAGAGAGTGTTATAACTGAGAGTCTTATACTGTGCATCAGTGTAATAGGGAGAGTGGTATAACTGAGAGTCTTATACTGAGCGTCGGTGTAACAGAGAGGGTTATAACTGAGAGTCTTATACTGTGGGTCAGTGTAATAGAGAGAGTGGTATAACTGAGAGTCTTATACTGAGCGTCAGTGTAACAGAGAGGGTTAAAACTGAGAGTCTTGTACTGTGTGTGAGTGTAAGAGAGAGAGTGTAATAACTGAGAGCCTTATAGTGAGGGCCAGTTTGAAAGAGAGTGTGTTATAACTGAGAATCTTAAACTGAGGTGCAGCGTGAGAGAAAGAGTGTTATAACTGAGAGTATTATACTGAGGGTCAGTGTAACAGACAGAGTGGTATAACTGAAAGTCTTATACTGAGTGTCAGTGTAACAGAAAGAGTGTTATAACTGAGAGTCCTATACTGAGGGTCAGTGTAACAGAGGGAGTGTTATAACTAAGAATCTTATACTGAGTGACAGTGTAACAGAGAGCGCTTTTAACTGACAGACTTATACTGAGGGTCAGTGTAACAGAGAGAGTGTTACTACTGAGAGTCTTATACTGACGGTCAGTGTGAGAGCGAGAGTGTTATTACTGATAGTCTTATACTGAGGGTCAGTGTAACAGAAAGAGTGTTATAACTGAGAGTCCTATACTGAGGGTCAGTGTAACAGAGGGAGTGTTATACCTGAGAATCTTGTACTGAGTGATAGTGTAACAGAGAGGGCTTTTAACTGAGAGACTTATACTGAGGGTCAGTATAACAGAGAAAGAGAGTGTTATAACTGTGAGTCTTATACTGAGGGTGAATGTAAAAGAGAGTGTGTTATAACTGAGAGTCTTATACTGAGGGTCAGTGTGAGAGAGAAAATGTTATAACTGAGAATCTTATACTGAGGTTCAGCGTGAGAGAAAGAGTGTTATAACTGAGAGTCTTATACTGAGGGTCAGTGTAACAGAGAGAGTGTTATAACTGCGAGTCTTATACTGAGGGAGAGTGTAACAGATAGAGTGTTATAACTGAGAGTCTTATACTGTGCGTCAGTGTAATAGGGAGAGTGGTATAACTGAGAGTCTTATACTGAGCGTCAGTGTAACAGGGAGGGTTATAACTGAGAGTCTTATACTGTGTGTGAGTGTAAGAGAGAGAGTGTAATAACTGAGAGCCTTATAGTGAGGGCCAGTTTGAAAGAGAGTGTGTTATAACTGAGAATCTTAAACTGAGGGTCAGCGTGAGAGAAAGAGTGTTATAACTGAGAGTATTATACTGAGGGTCAGTGTAACAGACAGAGTGGTATAACTGAGAGTCTTATACTGAGTGTCAGTGTAACAGAAAGAGTGTTATAACTGAGAGTCCTATACTGAGGGTCAGTGTAACAGAGGGAGTGTTATAACTAAGAATCTTATACTGAGTGACAGTGTAACAGAGAGCGCTTTTAACTGAGAGACTTATACTGAGGGTCATTGTAACAGAGAGAGTGTTACTACTGAGAGTCTTATACTGACGGTCAGTGTGAGAGAGAGAGTGTTATTACTGATAGTCTTATACTGAGGGTCAGTGTAACAGAGAGATGTTATAACTGAGAGTCTCATACTAACGGTCAGTGTAACAGACAGAGTGTTATAACTGAGAGTCTTATACTGAAGGTCGGTTTAACAGAGAGAGTGGTATAGCTGAGAGTCTTATACTGAGGGACAGTGTAACAGACAGAGTGTTATAACTGAGAGTCTTATACTGAGGGACAGTGTAACAGACAGAGTGTTATAACTGAGTGTCTTATACTGTGGGTCAGTGTAAGAGAGAGAGTGTAATAACTGAGCCTTATACTGAGGGTCTGTGTGAAGAGAGTGTTATAACTGAGAGTCTTAAACTGACGGTCAGTGTAACAGACAGAGTGTTATAACTGAGAGTCTTATACTGAGGGTAAGTGTAAGGGAGAGTGTTATAACTGAGAGTCTTATACTGAGGGTCAGTGTAACAGAGAGAGTGTTTTAAATGAGCGCCTTATACTAAGGGTCAGTGTTAGAGAGTGTTATAACTGAGAGTCTTATATTGAGGGACAGTGTAACAGAGAGAGTGTTATAACTGAGAATCTTATACTGAGGGTCATTGTGAGAGAGAGTGTTATAACTGTGTCTTATACTGAGGGTCAGTGTAACAGACAGAGTGTTATAACTGAGAGTGTTGTACTGAGGGTCAGTGTAACAGAGGGAGTGCTATAACTGAGTGTCTTATACTGAGGGTCACTGTGAGAGAGAGAGTGTTATAACTGAGAGTCTTATTCTGAGGGTCAGTGTAACAGAGAGTGTGTTATAACAGCGTCTTATACTAACCGTAATGTAACAGAGAGAGTGTTATAACTGAGAATCTTATACTGAGGGTCAGTGTAACAGAGTGAGTGTTATAACTGAGAGTCTTATACTGTCGGTCAGTGTGAGAGAGAGAGTGTTATAACTGAGAGTCTTATGCTGAGAGTCAGTGTAACAGAGAGAATGTTATAACTGAGAATCTTATACTAAGGGTCAGTGTAACAGAGAGAGTGTTTTAACTGAGAGTCTTATACTGAGGGTCAGTGTAACAGAGTGAGTGTTATAACTGAGAGTCTTATACTGTGGGTCAGGTTGAGAGAGAGAGTGTTATAACTGATAGTCTTATACTGAGGGTCAGTGTAACAGAGAGATGTTATAACTGAGAGTCTCATACTAACGGTCTGTGTAACAGACAGAGTGTTATAACTGAGAGTCTTATACTAAGGGTCAGTTTAACAGAGAGAGTGGTATAACTGAGAGTCTCATACTGTGGGTCAGTGTAAGAGAGAGAGTGTAATAACTGTGAGCCTTATACTGAGGGTCTGTGTGAAAGACAGTGTTATAACTGAGAGCCTTAAACTGACGGTCAGTGTAACAGACAGAGTGTTATAACTGAGAGTCTTATCCTGAGGGTAAGTGTAAGGGGGAGTGTTATAACTGAGAGTCTTATACTGAGGGTCAGTGTAAAAGAGAGAGTGTTATAACTGAGAGTCTTATACTGAGGGTAAGTGTTAGGGCGAGTATTATAACTGAGAGTCTTATACTGAGGGTCAGTGTAACAGAGAGTGTGTTATAACTGAGAGTCTTATATTGAGGGACAGTGTAACAGAGAGAGTGTTATAACTGAGAATCTTATACTGAGGGTCATTGTGAGAGAGAGTGTTATAACTGTGTCTTATACTGAGGGTCAGTGTGACAGAGACAGTGTTAAAACTGAGAGTCTTATACTGAGCTTCAGTGAGAGAGAGAGAGTGTTATAACTGAGAGTCTTATACTGAGGGTCTGTGTAACAGAGAGTGTTATAACTGAGAGTCTTATACTGAGGGTCAGTGTAATAGAGAGAGTGGTATAACTGAGAGTCTTATACTGAGCGTCAATGTAACAGAGAGGGTTATAACTGAGAGTCTTATACTGTGGGTCAGTGTAAGAGAGAGAGTGTAATAACTGTGAGCCTTATAGTGAGGGTCTGTGTGATAGAGAGTGTTATAACCGAGAGTCTTAAACTGACGGTCAGTGTAACAGACAGAGTGTTGTAACTGAGAGTCTGATACTGAGGGTAATTGTAAGGGAGAGTGTTATAACTGAGAGTCTTATACTGAGGGTCAGTGTAACAGGGAGAGTGTTTTAACTGAGCGCCTTATACTAAGGGTCAGTGTGAGAGAGTGTTATAACTGAGAGCCTTATACTGCGGGTCAGTGTAACAGAGACAGTGTTATTACTGAGAGTCTTATATTGAGGGACAGTGTAACAGAGAGAGTGTTATAACTGAGAATCTTATTATGAGGTTCATTGTGAGAGAGAGTGTTATAACTGTTTCTTATACTGAGGGTCAGTGAGAGAGAGAGAGTGTTATAACTGAGAATCTTATACTGAGGTTCAGCGTGAGAGAAAGAGTGTTATAACTGAGAGTCTTATAATGAGGGTCAGTGTAACAGAGAGAATGTTATAACTGAGAGTCTTATACTGACGGTCAGTGTGAGAGAGAGAGTGTTATAACTGAGAGTCTTATACTGAGGGTCAATGTATCAGAGAGAGTGTTATAACTGAGTCTTATATTGAGGGTCAGTGTGACAGAGAGATTGTTATAACTGAGAGTCTTATACTGAGGGTCAGTGTGACAGAGAGAGTGTTATAACTGAGAATCTTATACTGAGGGTCAGTGTAACTGAGGGTGTTATAAGTGTTGGGTGTTATACTGAGGTTTGAGGTAGTGACAGGTGAAGGTATTTGCTGGAATTAACCCTTTGTTCCTGGTGATTCACAGCGTCGGATTGAGTCCTGTGAAGCTGAATGTCGAATTCCGATGATAACATCAGCAAAGGAGGAACAGAAAATCATCTCAGCTTCTGCCAAGGTCAGTGCTTATAGCTCTCTCCAGGATACAGGCCCCTGTGTGCACCGACTCTCCCCGGGTACGGGTCACCCCACGGGCACCGACTCTTCCCCCGGGTACAGGTCTCCCCCACGGGCACCGACTCTCCCCGGGATGCAGGTCTCCCCCACGGGCACCGACTCTTCCCCCGGGTACAGGTCTCCCCCCACGGGCACCGACTCTCCCCGGGATGCAGGTCTCCCCCACGGGCACCGACTCTTCCCCCGGGTACAGGTCTCCCCCCACGGGCACCGACTCTCCCCGGGGTCCGGGTCTCCCCACGGGCACCGACTCTCCCCGGGGTACGGGCACCGACTCTCCCTGGGGTATGGGCACCGACTCTCCCCGGGGTCCGGGTCTCCCCACGGGCACCGACTCTCCCCGGGGTTTGGGCACCGACTCTCTCTGGGGTTCGGGCATCGACTCTCTCCGGGGTCCGGGTCTCCCCACGGGCACCGACTCTCCCCGGGGTAGGGGCACCGACTCTCCCCGGGGTAGGGGCACCTACTCTCGGTTACCCCTTTTTCTCTCCTCTCTTTCCAGCCGGTGGTGAAGCTGGTGCACAACCGAAGCAACAACAAGTACTCGTACACCAGGTAAGCGCCCCATCGGAGGGCCGACCCTTCCACCCACCAGCCAGCCTACCAACCTCCCCTCCCCCTCCCTCCTGCCACGGCTGGGTGGGACTCGGCGGAACGGGGTACGGGAATGGAGTTGTTAACCCCCCTCTCTCTCACCGCCACGGGACCCGACAGCTCCACAGGCTCCCTCAGTCGTCAGGCTGTACCTCCGACACGCGGAGAACCCACTTCGCTTTGGGAGGAGGTTACTCTCGTCCCCTCTGGTGGTACAGGGCATTGGTGAGAGCGCACCTCGAATACCGTGCGTTGTTTTGGACCCCCTTATTTGAGGAAGGGTGTCAATGGGTTGGAGGGGGGTTCAGAGCGGGTTTACGAGATTGATACCTGGAGTGAGTGGGTTTGTCTGATAAGGAAAGGTTGTACAGGCTGGGCTTGTTCCCACTGGAGTTTAGAAGAGTGAGGGAGTGGTTGGATTGAAGTGTACAAGACCCCGAACGTCCTTGACAAGGGGCATGTGGAAAGGATGTTTCCTCTTGTGGGTGAGTCCAGAACTAGAGGGGAGGGGTGCGGGGGGGGTGGTGGGGGGGTGGGTGGCGGCACTGGTTTAAAATTAGGGTGGGGGTGGGGGAATTTTTTTTCTCCGAGGTTTGGAACCGAGGCGGAGGGCGTTGAATAGCTTCAAGGCGGAGGCAGGGAGATTCTTGTCAGGCGAGGGAACGAAACGTTATCGGGGGGTCAGATGGGAACGTAGAAGTCGAAACGCCAGACGGATCAGCTCTTATGAGGCTGCAATTGGATAAAAACGCGCGAGGGAAGCCTTAACAACTGTCATAACCTAAAATTTTAAGTGGTACGTTCGGAATGCAGCTCTGAATTCAAGAATCAGACCACCGGCTCTTGGGCAGTTTTACAATTAAGCGAAATGAAACAGTTTATTAATTTACACAGGCTAAAAATATTGGCTACAAAATTACTACCATCGTATCTTTTGACAAAGCCCCCAAGCCCATCGCCCCATGCTAAGGCAACAGCAACCCATTGACTTAACCAGACCCACCCCCCCCTCCAGGCAAAGCATCTCCGCCCGACGCGTTCCAAAATGAGGTCCTGTTCACTTTGGTTCCTGTGGAGCCAGTTGGAGGCCTTCAAGCTGCTTTTTCACCTCGCGTAACCCTCTGCTCCACACCGCCCGAAAACTGCTGGAGTTATACCCACCAGCCCCAATGAACGTTAATTCTCGCTGTATCACCAGCATCTTCTAACATTAACACCCCTTTCACGGTACCGATTTTATTAGTCATATAAACACAGGGCTTGGTCTCTGCTCGATAGGTGCAAGATTTCACCCCACTTCTCGAACGTTCTGTTCAAAAAAAAATGCAAGTGAACTCAACCTCTCTTACATATCAAGACCAGTAGTATTATATACATTAATGGCTTCATGACTGGGCTGTGATCTTATTGAACAGCAGGGCAGGCTTGAGGGGCTGAATGGTCTACCCCTGTTCCTATCTCTTATGTTCCCAACTGTGTTCCGGAGAAACTGACTCCATCCCCCTCCCTGGAAACTGTCCCAGGCTGAAACAGACTGTGCGCAACCTGGTTATGTTCGAATACCTCATTGTCCTCACCCCCTCCCTATCTCTGTAACCTCCTCCAGCCCCCTACACCCCCTCCCTATCTCTGTAACCTCATCCAGCCCCTACACCCCTCCCTATCTCTGTAACCTCCTCCAGCCCCTACACCCCTCCCTATCTCTGTAACCTCCTCCAGCCCCTACAACACTCCCTATCTCTGTAACCTCCTCCAGCCCCTACACCCCTCTTTATCTCTGTAACCTCCTCCAGCCACTACACCCCTCCCTATCTCTGTAACCTCCTCCAGCCCCTACACCCCTCCCTATCTCTGTAACCTCCTCCAGCCCCTACACCCCTCCCTATCTCTGTAACCTCCTCCAGCCACTACACCCCTCCCTATCTCTGTAACCTCCTCCAGCCACTACATCCCTCCCTATCTCTGTAACCTCCTCCAGCCCCTACAACCCTCCGAGATCTCTCCTCTCCTCCGATTCCAGCCTCTCGAGCATCCGCCGATTCCCATCGCTCCGACATTGGCGGCCGGGCCTTCAGCTGCCTGGGGAGGGCTCTAAACTCTGGAATTCCCTCTCTAAACCTCTCCTCCTCTCTCTGTCTGTCTCTCTGTCTGTCTCTCTCTCTCTCTGTCTCTCTCTCTCTGTCTCTCTCTCTCTGTCTCTCTCTGTCTCTCTGTCTCTCTCTCTGTCTCTCTCTCTCTCTGTCTCTCTGTCTCTCTGTCTCTGTCTCTCTGTCTCTGTCTCTGTCTCTCTCTGTCTCTCTCTCTCTCTGTCTCTGTCTCTCTCTCTCTCTCTGTCTCTCTGTCTCTCTCTCTGTCTCTCTGTCTCTGTCTCTCTGTCTCTGTCTCTGTCTCTCTCTGTCTCTCTCTCTCTCTGTCTCTGTCTCTCTATCTCTCTCTGTCTCTCTATCTCTCTGTCTCTCTGTCTCTCTGTCTCTCTCTGTCTCTCTCTGTCTCTCTCTCTCTCTGTCTCTCTCTCTCTGTCTCTCTCTCTCTGTCTCTCTCTCTCTTGTTCCCTCTCCCCCTT
>NC_054504.1:2431478-2462677 GCF_017639515.1 Carcharodon carcharias
TTGGGTCCATTGGGATTGTGTACGGTGGGAGTGAATGGGAAGGGGTTTGGGTCCATTGGGATTGTGTACAGTGGGAGTGAACGGGAAGGGGTTTGGGTCCATTGGGATTGTGTACAGTGGGAGTGAACGGGAAGGGGTTTGGGTCCATTGGGATTGTGTAGAGTGGGAGTGAACGGGAAGGGGTTTGGGTCCATTGGGATTGTGTACAGTGGGAGTGAACGGGAAGGGGATTGGGTCCATTGGGATTGTGTACGGTGGGAGTGAACGGGAAGGGGATTGGGTCCATTGGGATTGTGTACAGTGGGAGTGAACGGGAAGGGGTTTGGGATTGGGATTGTGTACAGTGGGAGTGAACGGGAAGGGGTTTGGGATTGGGATTGTGTACGTTGGGAGTGAACGGGAAGGCGGTTTGGGTCCATTGGGATTGTGTACAGTGGGAGTGAACGGGAAGGGGATTGGGTCCATTGGGATTGTGTCCGGTGGGAGTGAACGGGAAGGGGTTTGGGTCCATTGGGATTGTGTACAGTGGGAGTGAACGGGAAGGGGTTTGGGTCCATTGGGATTGTGTACAGTGGGAGTGAACGGGGAGGGGTTTGGGTTATTGGGATTGTGTACAGTGGGAGTGAATGGGAAGGGGTTTGGGTCCATTGGGATTGTGTACAGTGGGAGTGAACGGGAAGGGGATTGGGTCCATTGGGATTGTGTACGGTGGGAGTGAACGGGAAGGGGATTGGGTCCATTGGGATTGTGTACGGTGGGAGTGAACGGGAAGGGGTTTGGGTCCATTGGGATTGTGTACAGTGGGAGTGAGCGGGAAGGGATTTGGGTCCATTGGGATTGTGTACAGTGGGAGTGAACGGGAAGGGGTTTGGGTCCATTGGGATTGTGTACAGTGGGAGTGAATGGGAAGGGGTTTGGGTCCATTGGGATTGTGTACAGTGGGAGTGAACAGGAAGGGGTTTGGGTCCATTGGGATTGTATACGGTGGGAGTGAACGGGAAGGGGTTTGGGTCCATTGGGATTGTGTACAGTGGGAGTGAACGGGAAGGGGTTCGGGTCCATTGGGATTGTGTACGGTGGGAGTGAACGGGAAGGGGATTGGGTCCATTGGGATTGTGTACAGTGGGAGTGAACGGGAAGGGGATTGGGTCCATTGGGATTGTGTACGGTGGGAGTGAACAGGAAGGTGTTTGGGTCCATTGGGATTGTGTACGGTGGGAGTGAACGGGGAGGGGTTTGGGTTATTGGGATTGTGTACGGTGGGAGTGAACGGGAAGGGGATTGGGTCCATTGGGATTGTGTAGAGGGGGAGCGAAGTGGATGGGAGCTGGGTCCATTGAGTTGGTATTATTTGGGAACTGGGCTCTTCCTGTGCGCTCTCTGCCGTTCCCTACCTGCCTTTGATTACGTGACGATGACGATATCCTCCGGTCGAGCTGGAAAGTGACCACGGCTTCCCAGTTCTCCGTGACTGGCTCCAAGAGTGGGATGCCATCCTGCAACTTGAGCTGTAAGCGTTTCAAGACGGCCGGCGACTCCTCGAGGGACATGGCGAAGCTGCGAGGAGGGAGAGAGGGTGGGGGGGGGGGGTAAGACAAAGGGTGGGGGTGTAGGGCTGGGGTAGAACCTTCACCTCGGTCGGTGAAGGAGTCTGGGTGTCGGAATCGGATTTCCCCTCCCACACTCAGGCAGACTAAATTACTAAACTAAATTAAACATTCATTAATCCAAGAAAGATTATAAGCACATACATAGATCTTCAAGATGACTATTATAATAACTACAAAAATCTCCTAATTAATCTGATTCTCAGTTACACCTCAGTGAAGGCTACAGTAAAACACATCGATTTAAACTGACCTCTGGCAAAGCAGCCCCTGGAGAGTCACATTGAAAACTAGTTTCTTTCAGCTCTGGGTCACTGTGAACAGAGACAGTCACATTCAACACAAGTTTCTTTCAGCTCCGGGTCACTGTGAACAGGGACAGTCACATTCAACACAAGTTTCTTTCAGCTCTGGGTCACTGTCAACAGGGACAGTCATATTGAAAACGAGTTTCTTTCAGCTCTGGGTCCCTGTGAACGGGGACAGTCACATTCAAGATGAGTTTTGTTCAGCTCTGGGTCACTGTGAACAGGAACAGTCACATACCAAACGAGTTTCTTTCAGCTCTGGGTCTCTGTGAACAGGGACAGTCACATTGAAAACAAGTTTCTTTCAGCTCTGGGTCACTGTGAACAGGGTCAGTCACATTCAACACGAGTTTCTTTCTGCTCTGGGTCACTGTGAACAGGGACAGTCACATTCAACACGAGTTTCTTTCTGCTCTGGGTCACTGTGAACGGGGACAGTCACATTCAACACGAGTTTCTTTCAGCTCTGGGTCACTGTGAACGGGGACAGTCACATTCAAAACGAGTTTCTTTCAGCTCTGGGTCCCTGCAGACAGGGACAGTCACATTCAAAACAAGTTTCTTTCAGCTCTGGGTCCCTGCAGACAGGGACAGTCACATACAAAATGAGTTTCTTTCAGCTCTGGGTCCCTGCAGACAGGAACAGTCACATTCAAAATGAGTTTCTTTCAGCTCTGGGTCACTGTGAACAGGGACAATCACATTCAAAATGAGTTTCTTTCACCTCTGGGTCCCTGTGAACAGGGACAGTCACATTCAAAACGAGTTTCTTTCAGCTCTGGGTCACTGAACAGGAACAGTCACATTCAAAACGAGTTTCTTTCAGCTCCAGGTCCCTTGCAGACTGCGGCTTGAGGCTTACAGGCTGGAGGCTTTAGATCCTAGAATCCCTCCTTTTTACCAACAGCCTTCTCTCCCTTTATACACATTTTCCTCTTGGAATGCAGATTTTCATTGCATCGCTACATGCCTTTGGGACATTACCTCTTCTAGCAATAAGACCCTTTCATAATGCCCACTTTATTAGTGATCCTTGGGAAAAGTAAACACACTGTTTCTGGGCTTCACTCGGTTAGGTGTAATATTTCATGCTCTCCCTTCGTATCCAAGCTACACTAGCTTACTTAAAGAAGAATTACCCCCCCCCCCCCCCATGTTTATCAAATTAACATTTCAAACCTACTTCTCTTCTGTACATCGAAGCCTCTGGACCAGCTAACGTTAATCTAATTAAGACACACACTCACACACACCATTAAACTCTATTTTAAAATAATTTCCAATAACATTATCGACATTCTTATATCTTCTTGACACAAAGGGGTACATGGGGTTGAAGCAGCCAACAGGACAAGGCAGGTAGATAATAAAGGGATGACTCCAAATCTCAGCCACACGGACCACTTGCCGATGTCGGCTCGCTGAGGTTTTCTACTCCTTGTTACTCGGGCTGAGAGTAAAAGGATAACTCCTGCGAATTTATCTGTGCCCCTGCTGCGTGACAGTCATATTCTGGGTTGGAATAACCTTCCTGACTTTTCATCAAAAGCAATTTGTGAGCCAAACCGTTTGCCTGGGTAGTTTCTCCCTGCCTGTCCGGATCCAGCAGCCCCTCGGAGAGACTCACCACAGAGGATGGCCAGAGCTGCCAGGTTTGGGCTGACAGGGACAGGACAGGGCCGGCCCACCCTTTCCGTCTCCTGGTGACTGATAGAGGAGAACAGGCTGTTCAACTAGGGTGGGGGGAGACAGGAGGCTGTTCGACCAGGGTGGGGGTAGAGAGGAGGCTGTTCGACCAGGGTGGGGGGAGACAGGAGGCTGTTCGACCAGGGTGGGGGGGTAAGAGGAGGCTGTTCGACCAGGGTGGGGGGAGAGAGGAGGCTGTTCGACCAGGGTGGGGGGAGAGAGGAGGTTGTTCGACCAGGGTTGGGGGAGAGAGGAGGCTGTTCGACCAGGGTGGGGGTAGAGAGGAGGCTGTTCGACCGGGGTGGGGGTAGAGAGGAGGCTGTTCGGCCAGGGTGGGGGGAGAGAGGAGGCTGTTCGGCCAGGGTGGGGGGAAGAGGAGGCTGCTGGACCGGGGTGGGGGGAGATGAGGCTGTTTGGCTGGGGTTGGGGGAGAGAGGTGGCACCTCTACCACTCTCTCCCTCCCCACTCACTCTGTACCCTCTACCACTCTCTCTCCCTCCCCACTCCACCCCTCACTCTGTAGCCCTCTACCACTCTCTCCCTCCGCACTCACTCTGTACCCTCTACCACTCTCTCTCCCTCCCCACTCCACCCCTCACTCTGTAGCCCTCTACCACTCTCTCCCTCCGCACTCACTCTGTACCCTCTACCACTCTCTCTCCCTCCCCACTCCACCCCTCACTCTGTAGCCCTCCACCACTCACTCCCTCCTCACTCCACCCCTCACTTTGTAGCCCTCTAACACTCTCTCTCCATCCTCACTCACTCTGTACCCTCTACCACTCTCTCTCCCTCCTCACTCCCCCCTCACTCTGTAGCCCTCTACCACTCTCTCTCCCTCCTCACTCCCCCCTCACTCTGTAGCCCTCTACCACTCTCTCTCCCTCCCCACTCCACCCCTCACTCTGTAGCCCTCTACCACTCTCTCTCCCTCCCCACTCCCCCCTCACTCTGTAGCCCTCTACCACTCTCTCTCCCTCCCCACAGCCCCCTCACTCTGTAGCCCTCTACCACTCACTCCCTCCCCATTCCCCCTCACTCTGTACCCTCTACCACTCTCTCCCTCACTCTGTAGCCCTCTACCACACTCACCCTCCCCATTCCCCCTCAATCTGTCACCTCTAACAGTCTCTCTCCCTCCCCACTCCACCCCTCACTCTGAAGCCCTCTACCACTCTCTCCCTCCTCACTCCCCCCTCACTCTGTAGCCCTCTACCACTCTCTCCCTCCCCACTCCACCCCTCACTCTGTAGCCCTCTACCACTCTCTCTCCCTCCTCACTCCCCCCTCACTCTGTAGCCCTCTACCACTCTCTCGCCCTCCCCACTCCACCCCTCACTCTGTTGTCCTCTACCACTCTCTCCCTCCCCACTCCCCACTCACTCTGTAGCATCTACCACTCTCTCTCCCTCCCCATTCCCCCTCACTCTGTAGCCCTCTACCACTCTCTTTCCCTCCCCCCTCTCTATGTAGCCCTCTACCACTCTCCCTCCCCACTCCACCCCTCACTCTGTAGCCCTCTACCACTCTCTTTCCCTCCCCCCTCTCTATGTAGCCCTCTACCAATCTCTCCCTCCTCATTCCCCCTCACTCTGAAGCCCTCTAACACTCTCTCCGTCCCCACTCCACCCCCTCACTCTGTAGCCCTCTACCACTCTCTCACTCCTCATTCCCCCTCACTCTGTAGCCCTCTACCACTCTCTCCCTCCCCACTAACGCCCTCACTCTGTAGCCCTCTACCACTCTCTCTCCCTCCCCACTCACTCTGGAACCCTCTACCAATCTCTCTCCCTCCCCACTCGACCCCTCACTCTGTAGCCCTCTACCACTCTCTCTCCCACCCCACTCCCCCCTCACTCTGTACCCTCTACCACTCTCTCTCCCTCCCCACTCGACCCCTCACTCTGTAGCCCTCTACCAATCTCTGCCTCCTCATTCCCCCTCACTCTGTAGCCCTCTACCACTCTCTGCCTCCCCACTCCATCCCCTCACTCTGAAGCCCTCTAACACTCTCTCCCTCCCCACTCCACCCCTCACTCTGAAGCCCTCTACCACTCTCTCTCCCTCCCCACTCCACACCTCACTCTGTAGCCCTCTACCACTCTCTCCCTCCCCACTCACTCTGTAGCCCTCTACCACTCTCTCTCCCTCCCCACTCCACACCTCACTCTGTGGCCCTCTACCACTCTCTCTCCCTCCCCACTCACTCTGTAGCCCTCTACCACTCACTCCCTCCCCACTCCATCCCTCACTGTAGCCCTCTACCAGTCTCTCTCCCTCCTGGTTCCCCCCTCACTCTGTAGCCCTCTACCACTCTCTCTCCCTCCCCACTCACTCTGTCGCACTCAACCGCTCACTCCCTTCCTACTCCATCCCCCCACTCTGTAGTCCTCTACCACTCTCTCCCTCCCCACTCCACCCCTCACTCTGTAGCCCTCTACCACTCATTCCCTCCCCACTCCACCCCTCACTCTGTAGCCCTCTACCACTCACTCCCTCCCCACTCCCCCCTAACTCTGTAGCCCTCTACCACTCTCTCCCTCCCCACTCCACCCCTCACTCTGTAGCCCTCTACCACTCTCTCCCTCCCCACTCCACTCCTCACTCTGTAGCCCTCTACCACTCACTCCCTCCCCACTCCCCCCTAACTCTGTAGCCCTCTACCACTCTCTCCCTCCCCACTCCACCCCTCACTCTGTAGCCCTCTACCACTCTCTCCCTCCACATTCCCCCTCACTCTGTAGCCCTCTACCACTCTCTCCCTCCCCACACACCCCCTCACTCTGTAGCCCTCTACCACTCTCTCCCTCCCCACTCCACCCACTCACTCTGTAGCCCTCTACCACTCTCTCTCCCTCCCCTCACTCTGTAGCCCTCTACCACTCTCTCCCTCCCCACTCCACCCACTCACTCTGTAGCCCTCTACCACTCTCTCTCCCTCCGGACTCCCCCCTCACTCTGTAGCCCTCTACCACTCTCTCACTCCCCACTCCCCCTCACTCTGTAGCTCTCTACCACTCTCTCTCCCTCCCGACTCCCCCCTCACTCTGTAGCCCTCTACCACTCTCTCCCTCCCCACTCCACCCACTCACTCTGTAGCCCTCTACCACTCTCTCTCCCTCCGGACTCCCCCCTCACTCTGTAGCCCTCTACCACTCTCTCACTCCCCAGTCCCCCTCACTCTGTAGCTCTCTACCACTCTCTCTCCCTCCCGACTCCCCCCTCACTCTGTAGCCCTCTACCACTCTCTCCCTCCCCACTCCCCCCAACTCTGTAGCACTCTACCACTCTCTCCCTCCCCACTCCCCCCAACTCTGTAGCACTCTACCACTCTCTCCCTCCCCACTCCACCCCTCACTCTGTAGCCCACTACCCTCTCTCCCTCGATATTCCCCCTCACTCTGTAGCCCTCTACTCTCTCTCCCACGATGTTCCCCCTCACTCTGTAGCCCTCTACCCTCTCTCCCTCGATATTCCCCCTCACTCTGTAGCCCTCTACCACACTCTCCCTCACGACTCCCCCCTCACTCTGTAGCCCTCTACCACTCTCTCCCTCCCCATTCCCCCCTCACTCTGTAGCCCTCTACCACTTTCTCTCCCTCCACACTCACCCCTCACTCTGTACCCTCCACCGCTCTCTCTCCCTTCCCATCCCCTCTCACTCTGTAGCCCTCTACCACTCTCTCCCTCCCCATTCCCACTCACTCTGTACCCTCTACCACTCTCACCCTCACCATTCCCCCTCACTCTGTAGCCCTCTACCACTCTCTCCCTCCCCACACCCCAGACACTCTGTAGCCCTCTACCACTCTCTCTCCCTCCCCACTCACTCTGTAGCCCTCTACCACTCACTCCCTCCCCACTCCACCCCTCACTCTGTAGCCCTCTACCACTCACCCCTCACTCTGTAGCACTCTACCACTCTCTCCCTCCCCATTCCCCCTCACTCTGTAGCCCTCTACCACTCTCTCTCCCTCCCCACTCACTCTGTAGCCCTCTACCACTCTCTCCCTCCCCACTCCACCCCTCACTCTGTAGCCCTCTACCACTCTCTCTCCCTCCCCACTCCCCCTCACTCTGTAGCCCTCTACCACTCTCTCCCTCCCCACTCCCCCCTCACTCTGTAGCCCTCCACCACTCTCTCTCCCTCCCCACTCACTCTGTAGCCCTCGACCACTCTCTCCCTCCCCACACCCCCCTCACTCTGTACCCTCTTCCACTATCTCCCTCCCCACTCACCCCCTCACTCTGTAGCCCTCTACCCTCTCTCCCTCCCGGCTCCCCCCTCACTCGGTAGTCCTCTACCACTCTCTCCCTCCCCACTAACGCCCTCACTCTGTAGCCCTCTACCACTCTCTCTCCCTCCCCACTCACTCTGGAACCCTCTACCAATCTCTCTCCCTCCCCACTCGACCCCTCACTCTGTAGCCCTCTACCACTCTCTCTCCCACCCCACTCCCCCCTCACTCTGTACCCTCTACCACTCTCTCTCCCTCCCCACTCGACCCCTCACTCTGTAGCCCTCTACCACTCTCTCTCCCTCCCCACTCCCCCCTCACTCTGTAGCCCTCTACCACTCTCTCTCCCTCCCCACTCGACCCCTCACTCTGTAGCCCTCTACCACTCTCTGCCTCCTCATTCCCCCTCACTCTGTAGCCCTCTACCACTCTCTGCCTCCTCATTCCCCCTCACTCTGTAGCCCTCTACCACTCTCTGCCTCCCCACTCCATCCCCTCACTCTGAAGCCCTCTAACACTCTCTCCCTCCCCACTCCATCCCCTCACTCTGAAGCCCTCTAACACTCTCTCCCTCCCCACTCCACCCCTCACTCTGAAGCCCTCTACCACTCTCTCTCCCTCCCCACTCCACACCTCACTCTGTGGCCCTCTACCACTCTCTCTCCCTCCCCACTCACTCTGTAGCCCTCTACCACTCACTCCCTCCCCACTCCATCCCTCACTGTAGCCCTCTACCAGTCTCTCTCCCTCCTGGTTCCCCCCTCACTCTGTAGCCCTCTACCACTCTCTCTCCCTCCCCACTCACTCTGTCGCACTCCACCGCTCACTCCCTTCCTACTCCATCCCCCCCTCTGTAGTCCTCTACCACTCTCTCCCTCCCCACTCCACCCCTCACTCTGTAGCCCTCTACCACTCATTCCCTCCCCACTCCACCCCTCACTCTGTAGCCCTCTACCACTCACTCCCTCCCCACTCCCCCCTAACTCTGTAGCCCTCTACCACTCTCTCCCTCCCCACTCCACCCCTCACTCTGTAGCCCTCTACCACTCTCTCCCTCCCCACTCCACCCCTCACTCTGTAGCCCTCTACCACTCACTCCCTCCCCACTCCCCCCTAACTCTGTAGCCCTCTACCACTCTCTCCCTCCCCACTCCACCCCTCACTCTGTAGCCCTCTACCACTCTCTCCCTCCACATTCCCCCTCACTCTGTAGCCCTCTACCACTCTCTCCCTCCCCACTCCACCCACTCACTCTGTAGCCCTCTACCACTCTCTCTCCCTCCCCTCACTCTGTAGCCCTCTACCACTCTCTCTCCCTCCCCACACACCCTCACTCTGTAGCTCTCTACCACTCTCTCTCCCTCCCGACTCCCCCCTCACTCTGTAGCCCTCTACCACTCTCTCCCTCCCCACTCCACCCAACTCTGTAGCACTCTACCACTCTCTCCCTCCCCACTCCACCCCTCACTCTGTAGCCCACTACCCTCTCTCCCTCGATATTCCCCCTCACTCTGTAGCCCTCTACTCTCTCTCCCACGATGTTCCCCCTCACTCTGTAGCCCTCTACCCTCTCTCCCTCGATATTCCCCCTCACTCTGTAGCCCTCTACCACACTCTCCCTCACGACTCCCCCCTCACTCTGTAGCCCTCTACCAATCTCTCCCTCACTCTGCAGCCCTCTACCACTCTCTCCCTCACTCTGTAGCCCTCTACCACTCTCTCCCTCACTCTGTAGCCCTCTACCACTCTCTCCCTCACTCTGTAGCCCTCTACCACTCTCTCCCTCCCCATTCCCCCTCACTCTGTAGCCCTCTACCACTCTCTCCCTCCCCACTCCACCCCTCACTCTGTAGCCCTCTACCACTCTCTCCCTCCCCATTCCCCCTCACTCTGTAGCCCTCTACCACTCTCTCCCTCCCCACTCCACCCCTCACTCTGTAGCCCTCTACCACTCTCTCACTCCCCATTCCCCCTCACTCTTTAGCCCTCTACCACTCTCTCTCCCTCCCCACTCCACCTCTCACTGTAGCCCTCTACCACTCTCTCTCCCTCCGGACTCCCCCCTCACTCTGTAGCCCTCTACCACTCTCTCCCTCCTCATTCCCCCTCACTCTGTAGCCCTCTACCACTCTCTCCCTCCCCACACACTCTGTATCCCTCTACCCTCACTCCCTCCCGCCTCCACCCCTCACTCTGTAGCCCTCTACCACTCTCTCCCTCCCCACTCCATCCCCTCAATATGAAGTCCTCTACCACTGTCTCCCTCCCCACTCCACACCTCACTCTGTAGCCCTCTATCACTCTCGCCCTCCCCACTCACCCCCTCACTCTATAGCCTTCTAACTCTCTCTCTCTCGCCCACCCCACTCCATCCCCTCACTCTGTAGTCCTCTACCACTCTCTCCCTCCCCACTCAACCCCTCACTCTGTAGCCCTCTACCACTCTCTCCCTCCCCACTCCACCCTCTCACTCTGTACCCTCTACCACTCTCTCCCTCCCCATTCCCCCCTCACTCTGTAGCCCTCTACCACTTTCTCTCCCTCCACACTCACCCCTCACTCTGTACCCTCCACCGCTCTCTCTCCCTTCCCATCCCCTCTCACTCTGTAGCCCTCTACCACTCTCTCCCTCCCCATTCCCACTCACTCTGTACCCTCTACCACTCTCACCCTCACCATTCCCCCTCACTCTGTAGCCCTCTACCACTCTCTCCCTCCCCACACCCCAGACACTCTGTAGCCCTCTACCACTCTCTCTCCCTCCCCACTCACTCTGTAGCCCTCTACCACTCTCTCTCCCTCCCCACTCACTCTGTAGCCCTCTACCACTCACTCCCTCCCCACTCCACCCCTCACTCTGTAGCCCTCTACCACTCACCCCTCACTCTGTAGCACTCTACCACTCTCTTTGTCCCCCTCCCCCCTCACTCTGTAGCCCTCTACCACTCTCTCCCTCCCCATTCCCCCTCACTCTGTAGCCCTCTACCACTCTCTCCCTCCCCATTCCCCCCTCACTCTGTAGCCCTCTACCACTCTCTCTCCCTCCCCCCTCACTCTGTAGCCCTCTACCACTCTCTCTCCCTCCCCACTCACTCTGTAGCCCTCTACCACTCTCTCCCTCCCCACTCCACCCCTCACTCTGTAGCCCTCTACCACTCTCTCTCCCTCCCCACTCCCCCCTCACTCTGTAGCCCTCTACCACTCTCTCTCCCTCCCCACTCCCCCCTCACTCTGTAGCCCTCTACCACTCTCTCCCTCACTCTGTAGCCCTCTACCATTCTCTCTCCCTCCCCACTCCACCCCTCACTGTAGCCCTCTACCACTCTCTCTCCCTCCCCCCTCACTCTGTAGCCCTCTACCACTCACTCCCTCCCCACTCCACCCCTCACTCTGTACCCTCTACCACTCTCTCCCTCCCCATTCACCCTCACTCTGTAGCCCTCTACCACTCTCTCCCTCCCAACTCCTCCCTCACTCTGTAGCCCTCTACCACTCTCTCTCCCTCCCCACTCACTCTTTAGCCCTCTACCACTCTCTCTCCCTCCCCACACCCCCTCACTCTGTAGCCCTCTACCACTCTCTCCCTCACTCTGTAGCCCTCTACCTCTATTTCCCTCCCCACTCTCCCCTCACTCTGTAGCCCTCTACCACTCTCTCTCCCTCCACACTCCCCCCTCACTCTGTAGCCCTCTACCACTGTCTCTCTCCCCACTCCACCCCTCACTCTGTGGCCCTCTACCACACTCTCCCTCAATCTGTATCCGTCTAAAACTCCCCCCTCACTCTGTAGCCCTCTACCACTGTCTCTCTCCCCACTCCACCCCTCACTCTGTGGCCCTCTACCACACTCTCCCTCAATCTGTATCCGTCTAAAACTCCCTCCTCACTCTGTAGCCCTCTAACACTCTCTCCCTCGCTCTGAAGCCCTCTACCACTCTCACCCTCCCCATTCCACCTCACTCTGTACCCTATACAACTCTCTCTCCCTCCCCACTCCCCATCACTCTGTAGCCCTCTACCACTCTCCCTACCACCCCACTCCCCCTCACTCTGTACCCTCTACCGCTCTCTCTCCCTCCCCATTCCCCCCTCACTCTGTAGCCCTCTACCACTCTCACCCTCCTCATTCCCCCTCACTCTGTAGCCCTGTACCACTCTCTCCCTCCCCATTCCCCCTCACTCTGTAGCCCTCTACCACTCTCTCCCTCCTCATTCCCTCTCACTCTGTAGCCCTCTACCACTGTCTCTCTCCCCACTCCACCCCTCACTGTAGCCCTCTACCACTCTCTCCCTCCTCATTCCCTCTCACTCTGTAGCCCTCTACCACTGTCTCTCTCCCCACTCCACCCCTCACTCTGTGGCCCTCTACGACACTCTCCCTCAATCTGTATCCGTCTAAAACTCCCCCCTCACTCTGTAGTCCTCTAACACTCTCTCCCTCCCCACATCCCCCTCACTCTGTAGCCCTCTACCACTCTCTCCCTCCTCATTCCCCCTCACTCTGTAGCCCTCTACCACTCTCTCCCTCCTCATTCCCCCTCACTCTGTAGCCCTCTACCACTCTCTCCCTCCTCATTCCCCCTCACTCTGTAGCCCTCTACCACTCTCTCCCTCCTCATTCCCCCTCACTCTGTAGCCCTCTACCACTCTCTCCCTCCTCATTCCCCCTCACTCTGTAGCCCTCTACCACTCTCTCCCTCCTCATTCCCCCTCACTCTGTAGCCCTCTACCACTCTCTCTCCCTCCCCACTCCACCCCTCACTCTGTAGCCCTCTACCACTCTCTCCCTCCTCATTCCCTCTCACTCTGTAGCCCTCTACCACTCTCTCCCTCCTCATTCCCCCTCACTCTGTAGCCCTCTACCACTCTCTCCCTCCTCATTCCCCCTCACTCTGTAGCCCTCTACCACTCTCTCTCCCTCCCCACTCCACCCCTCACTCTGTAGCCCTCTACCACTCTCTCCCTCCTCATTCCCTCTCACTCTGTAGCCCTCTACCACTCTCTCCCTCCCCATTCCCCCCTCACTCTGTAGCCCTCTACCACTCTCTCCCTCCTCATTCCCTCTCACTCTGTAGCCCTCTACCACTCTCTCCCTCCTCATTCCCTCTCACTCTGTAGCCCTCTACCACTCTCTCCCTCCCCATTCCCCACTTACTCTGTAGCCCTCTACCCTCTCTCCCTCCCCACTCCACCCCTCACTCTGTAGCCCTCTACCACTCTCTCCCTCCCCACTCCACCCCTCACTCTGTAGCCCTCTACCACTCTCTCCCTCCCCATTCCCCACTTACTCTGTAGCCCTCTACCACTCTCTCCCTCCCCACACCCCCCTCACTCTGTACCCTCTACCACTCTCTCTCCTTCCTCACTCTGTAGCCCTCTACCACTCTCCCTCCCTCCTCACTCTGTAGCCCTCTACCACTCTCTCCCTCCCCACTCACTCTGTAGCCCTCTACCACTCTCTCCCTCCCCACTCCACCCCTCACTCTGTAGCCCTCTACCACTCTCTCCCTCCCCACTCACCCTCACTCTGTACCCTCTACCACTCTCTCCCTCCCCACTCACTCTGTAGCCCTCTACCACTCTCTCCCTCCCCACTCCACCCCTCACTCTGTAGCCCTCTACCACTCTCTCCCTCCCCACTCACCCTCACTCTGTACCCTCTACCACTCTCTCCCTCCCCACTCACTCTGTAGCCCTCTACCACTCTCTCCCTCCCCACTCACTCTGTAGCCCTCTACCACTCTCTCCCTCCCCACTCCACCCCTCACTCTGTAGCCCTCTACCACTCTCTCACTCCCCATTCCCCCTCACTCTTTAGCCCTCTACCACTCTCTCCCTCCCCACTCCACACCTCACTCTGTAGCCCTCTACCACTCTCCCTCCCTCCCGAGTCCTTCACTCTGTAGCCCTCTACCACTCTCTCCCTCCCCACACCGCCCTCACTCTGTAGCCCTCTACCACTCTCCCTCCCTCCCGACTCCTTCACTCTGTAGCCCTCTACCACTCGCCCATCTTTCTGTAGCCCTCTACTACTCTCTCCCTCCCCACTCACTCTGTAGCCCTCTACCACACTCTCTTCCTCCTCAATCCCCCCTAACTCTGTACCCTCTACCACTCTCTCCCTCCCCATTTCCCCTCACTCTCTACCCTGTACAACTCTCTCTCCCTCCCTACTCCCGATCACTCTGTAGCCCTCTACCACTCTCCCCCTCCCCATTCCCCCCTCACTCTGTAGCCCTCCACCACTCTCCCCCTCCCCATTCCCCCCTCACTCTGTAGCCCTCTACCACTCTCTCCCTCCCCTCTCTCCCCTCACTCTGTACCCTCTACCACTCTCTCCCTCCTCATTCTCCCTCACTCTGTTGCCTCTACCACTCTCTCCCTCCTCATTCTCCCTCACTCTGTAGCCCTCTACCACTCTCTCTCTCTCCCCACTCCACCCCTCACTCTCTGTCCCTCTATCACACTCTCCCTCCCCATTACCCCTCACTCTGTAGCCCTCTACCACTCTCTCCCTCCCCATTCCCCCTCACTCTGTAGCCCTCTACCACTCTCCCTCCCTCCTCACTCTGTAGCCCTCTACCACTCTCTCCCTCCCCACTCACTCTGTAGCCCTCTACCACTCTCTCTCCCTCCTCACTCTGTAGCCCTCTACCACTCTCTCCCTCCCCACTCACTCTGTAGCCCTCTACCACTCTCTCTCCCTCCTCACTCTGTAGCCCTCTACCACTCTCTCTCCCTCCTCAATCCCCCCTCACTCTGTAGCCCTCTACCACTCTCTCCCTCACTCTGTAGCCCTCTACCACTCTCTCCCTCCCCACACCCCCTCACTCTGTAGCCCTCTACCACTTTCTCCCTCCCCACTCCCCCCTCACTCTGTACCCTCTACCACTCTCTCTCCTTCCTCACTCTGTAGCCCTCTACCACTCTCCCTCCCTCCTCACTCTGTAGCCCTCTACCACTCTCTCCCTCCCCACACCCCCTCACTCTGTAGCCCTCTACCACTTTCTCCCTCCCCACTCCCCCCTCACTCTGTACCCTCTACCACTCTCTCTCCTTCCTCACTCTGTAGCCCTCTACCACTCTCCCTCCCTCCTCACTCTGTAGCCCTCTACCACTCTCTCCCTCCCCACTCACTCTGTAGCCCTCTACCACTCTCTCTCCCTCCTCAATCCCCCCTCACTCTGTAGCCCTCTACCACTCTCTCTCCCTCCTCACTCTGTAGCCCTCTACCACTCTCTCCCTCCCCCCTCCACCCCTCACTCTGTAGCCCTCTACCACTCTCCCTCCCTCCCGACTCCTTCACTCTGTAGCCCTCTACCACTCGCCCATCTTTCTGTAGCCCTCTACTACTCTCTCCCTCCCCATTTCCCCTCACTCTCTACCCTGTACAACTCCCTCTCCCTCCCTACTCCCGATCACTCTCTCGCCCTCTACCACTCTCCCCCTCCCCACTCCCCCTCACTCTGTAGCCCTCTACCACTCTCCCCCTCCCCACTCCCCCCTCACTCTGTACCCTCTACCACTCTCTCCCTCCTCATTCTCCCTCACTCTGTTGCCTCTACCACTCTCTCCCTCCTCATTCTCCCTCACTCTGTAGCCCTCTACCACTCTCTCTCCCTCCCCACTCACTCTGGAGCCCTTTACCACTCTCTCTCTCTCCCCCCTCACTCTGTAGCCCTCTACCACTCTCCCTCCTCACTCTGTACCCTCTACCACTCTCTCCCTCCCCACTCACTCCCTCACTCTGTAGCCCTCTACCACTCTCTCCCTCCTCACTCCCCCCTCACTCTGTACCCTCTACCACTCTCTCTCCCTCCCCACTCACTCTGTAGCCCTCTACCACTCTCTCCCTCCCCATTCCCCCTCACTCTGTACCCTCTACCACTACCCCCTCACTCTGTACCCTCTACCACTCTCTCCCTCCCCATTCTGCCTCACTCTGTAGCCCTCTACCACTCTCTCCCTCCCCACTCCCCATCACTCTGTAGCCCACTACCACTCTCTCTCCCTCCCCACTCCACCCCTCACTGTAGCCCTCTACCACTCTCCCTCCCTCCCAAGTCCTTCACTCTGTAGCCCTCTACCACTCGCCCATCTTTCTGTAGCCCTCTACTACTCTCTCCCTCCCCATTTCCCCTCACTCTCTACCCTGTACCACTCCCTCTCCCTCCCTACTCCCGATCACTCTCTAGCCCTCTACCACTCTCTCCCTCGCCTCTCCCCCCTCACTCTGTAGCCTCTAACACTCTCTCCCTCCCCACAACCCCTCACTCCGTACCCTCTACCACTCTCTCCCTCACTCTGTAGTCCTCTACCACTCTCTCCCTCCCCACTCCACACCTCACTCTGTAGCCCTCTACCACTCTCTCTCCCTCCCCACTCCCCCCTCACTCTGTACCCTCTACCACTCTCTCTCCCTCCCCACTCCCCCCTCACTCTGTACCCTCTACCGCTCTCTCGCCCTCCCCACTCCCCCCTCACTCTGTACCCTCTACCACTCTCTCCCTCATTCCCCCTCACTCTGTACCCTCTACCACTCTCTCCCTCCTCATTCTCCCTCACTCTGTTGCCTCTACCACTCTCTCCCTCCTCATTGCCCCTCACTCTGTAGCCCTCTACCACTCTCTCTCCCTCCCCACTCCACACCTCACTCTGTAGCCCTCTACCACTCTCCCTCCCTCCCGAGTCCTTCACTCTGTAGCCCTCTACCACTCTCTCCCTCCCCACTCCCCATCACTCTGTAGCCCTCTACCACTCTCTCCCTCCTCATTGCCCCTCACTCTGTAGCCCTCTACCACTCTCTCCCTCCCCACTCCCCATCACTCTGTAGCCCTCTACCACTCTCTCTCCCTCCTCACTCTGTAGCCCTCTACCACTCTCTCCCTCCCCCCTCCACCCCTCACTCTGTAGCCCTCTACCACTCTCCCTCCCTCCTCACTCTGTAGCCCTCTACCACTCTCTCTCCCTTCTCAATCCCCCCTCACTCTGTAGCCCTCTACCACTCTCTCCCTCACTCTGTAGCCCTCTACCACTCTCTCTCCCTCCTCAATCCCCCCTCACTCTGTAGCCCTCTACCACTCTCTCCCTCACTCTGTAGCCCTCTACCACTCTCTCCCTCCCCCCTCCACCCCTCACTCTGTAGCCCTCTACCACTCGCCCATCTTTCTGTAGCCCTCTACTACTCTCCCTCCCCATTTCCCCTCACTCTCTACCCTGTACAACTGCCTCTCCCTCCCTACTCCCGATCACTCTCTAGCCCTCTACCACTCTCCCCCTCCCCACTCCCCCCTCACTCTGTAGCCCTCTAACACTCTCTCCCTCCCCATTCCCCCTCACTCTGTAGCCCTCTACCACTCTCTCCCTCCCCACTCCCCCCTCACTCTGTACCCTCTACCACTCTCTCCCTCCTCATTCTCCCTCACTCTGTTGCCTCTACCACTCTCTCCCTCCTCATTCTCCCTCACTCTGTAGCCCTCTACCACTCTCTCCCTCCTCATTCTCCCTCACTCTGTAGCCCTCTACCACTCTCTCCCTCCTCATTCTCCCTCACTCTGTTGCCTCTACCACTCTCTCCCTCCTCATTCTCCCTCACTCTGTAGCCCTCTACCACTCTCTCTCCCTCCCCACTCACTCTGGAGCCCTTTACCACTCTCTCTCTCTCCCCCCTCACTCTGTAGCCCTCTACCACTCTCCCTCCTCACTCTGTACCCTCTACCACTCTCTCCCTCCCCACTCACTCCCTCACTCTGTAGCCCTCTACCACTCTCTCCCTCCCCACTCACTCCCTCACTCTGTAGCCCTCTACCACTCTCTCCCTCCTCACTCCCCCCTCACTCCGTACCCTCTACCACTCTCTCTCCCTCCCCACTCACTCTGTAGCCCTCTACCACTCTCTCCCTCCCCATTCCCCCTCACTCTGTACCCTCTACCACTACCCCCTCACTCTGTACCCTCTACCACTCTCTCCCTCCCCACTCCACCCCTCACTGTAGCCCTCTACCACTCTCCCTCCCTCCCAAGTCCTTCACTCTGTAGCCCTCTACCACTCGCCCATCTTTCTGTAGCCCTCTACTACTCTCTCCCTCCCCATTTCCCCTCACTCTCTACCCTGTACCACTCCCTCTCCCTCCCTACTCCCGATCACTCTCTAGCCCTCTACCACTCTCTCCCTCGCCTCTCCCCCCTCACTCTGTAGCCTCTAACACTCTCTCCCTCCCCACAACCCCTCACTCCGTACCCTCTACCACTCTCTCCCTCACTCTGTAGTCCTCTACCACTCTCTCCCTCCCCACTCCACACCTCACTCTGTAGCCCTCTACCACTCTCTCTCCCTCCCCCACTCCCCCCTCACTCTGTACCCTCTACCACTCTCTCTCCCTCCCCACTCCCCCCTCACTCTGTACCCTCTACCGCTCTCTCGCCCTCCCCACTCCCCCCTCACTCTGTACCCTCTACCACTCTCTCCCTCATTCCCCCTCACTCTGTACCCTCTACCACTCTCTCCCTCCTCATTCTCCCTCACTCTGTTGCCTCTACCACTCTCTCCCTCCTCATTGCCCCTCACTCTGTAGCCCTCTACCACTCTCTCTCCCTCCCCACTCCACACCTCACTCTGTAGCCCTCTACCACTCTCCCTCCCTCCCGAGTCCTTCACTCTGTAGCCCTCTACCACTCTCTCCCTCCCCACTCCCCATCACTCTGTAGCCCTCTACCACTCTCTCCCTCCTCATTGCCCCTCACTCTGTAGCCCTCTACCACTCTCTCCCTCCCCACTCCCCATCACTCTGTAGCCCTCTACCACTCTCTCTCCCTCCTCACTCTGTAGCCCTCTACCACTCTCTCCCTCCCCCCTCCACCCCTCACTCTGTAGCCCTCTACCACTCTCCCTCCCTCCTCACTCTGTAGCCCTCTACCACTCTCTCTCCCTTCTCAATCCCCCCTCACTCTGTAGCCCTCTACCACTCTCTCCCTCACTCTGTAGCCCTCTACCACTCTCTCTCCCTCCTCAATCCCCCCTCACTCTGTAGCCCTCTACCACTCTCTCCCTCACTCTGTAGCCCTCTACCACTCTCTCCCTCCCCCCTCCACCCCTCACTCTGTAGCCCTCTACCACTCGCCCATCTTTCTGTAGCCCTCTACTACTCTCCCTCCCCATTTCCCCTCACTCTCTACCCTGTACAACTCCCTCTCCCTCCCTACTCCCGATCACTCTCTAGCCCTCTACCACTCTCCCCCTCCCCACTCCCCCCTCACTCTGTAGCCCTCTAACACTCTCTCTCCCTCCCCATTCCCCCTCACTCTGTAGCCCTCTACCACTCTCTCCCTCCCCTCTCTCCCCTCACTCTGTACCCTCTACCACTCTCTCCCTCCTCATTCTCCCTCACTCTGTTGCCTCTACCACTCTCTCCCTCCTCATTCTCCCTCACTCTGTAGCCCTCTACCACTCTCTCCCTCCTCATTCTCCCTCACTCTGTAGCCCTCTACCACTCTCTCCCTCCTCATTCTCCCTCACTCTGTTGCCTCTACCACTCTCTCCCTCCTCATTCTCCCTCACTCTGTAGCCCTCTACCACTCTCTCTCCCTCCCCACTCACTCTGGAGCCCTTTACCACTCTCTCTCTCTCCCCCCTCACTCTGTAGCCCTCTACCACTCTCCCTCCTCACTCTGTACCCTCTACCACTCTCTCCCTCCCCACTCACTCCCTCACTCTGTAGCCCTCTACCACTCTCTCCCTCCCCACTCACTCCCTCACTCTGTAGCCCTCTACCACTCTCTCCCTCCTCACTCCCCCCTCACTCCGTACCCTCTACCACTCTCTCTCCCTCCCCACTCACTCTGTAGCCCTCTACCACTCTCTCCCTCCCCATTCCCCCTCACTCTGTACCCTCTACCACTACCCCCTCACTCTGTACCCTCTACCACTCTCTCCCTCCCCACTCCCCATCACTCTGTAGCCCTCTACCACTCTCCCTCCCTCCCAAGTCCTTCACTCTGTAGCCCTCTACCACTCTCCCTCCCTCCCAAGTCCTTCACTCTGTAGCCCTCTACCACTCGCCCATCTTTCTGTAGCCCTCTACTACTCTCTCCCTCCCCATTTCCCCTCACTCTCTACCCTGTACCACTCCCTCTCCCTCCCTACTCCCGATCACTCTCTAGCCCTCTACCACTCTCCCCCTCCCCATTCCCCCCTCACTCTCTAGCCCTCTACCACTCTCTCCCTCCCCATTCCCCCTCACTCTGTAGCCCTCTACCACTCTCTCCCTCCCCATTCACCCTCACTCTGTACCCTCTACCACTCTCTCCCTCCCCACTCCACCCCTCACTCTGTAGCCCTCTACCACTCTCTCCCTCCCCACTCCACACCTCACTCTGTAGCCCTCTACCACTCTCTCCCTCCCCACTCCACACCTCACTCTGTAGCCCTCTACCACTCTCTCCCTCCCCATTCACCCTCACTCTGTACCCTCTACCACTCTCTCCCTCCTCACTCCCCCCTCACTCCGTACCCTCTACCACTCTCTCTCCCTCCCCACTCCACACCTCACTCTGTAGCCCTCTACCACTCTCTCCCTCCCCATTCACCCTCACTCTGTAGCCCTCTACCACTCTCTCCCTCCCCATTCCCCCTCACTCTGTACCCTCTACCACTACCCCCTCACTCTGTACCCTCTACCACTCTCTCCCTCCCCACTCCCCATCACTCTGTAGCCCTCTACCACTCTCCCTCCCTCCCAAGTCCTTCACTCTGTAGCCCTCTACCACTCGCCCATCTTTCTGTAGCCCTCTACTACTCTCTCCCTCCCCATTTCCCCTCACTCTCTACCCTGTACCACTCCCTCTCCCTCCCTACTCCCGATCACTCTCTAGCCCTCTACCACTCTCCCCCTCCCCATTCCCCCCTCACTCTGTAGCCCTCTACCACTCTCTCCCTCCCCATTCACCCTCACTCTGTACCCTCTACCACTCTCTCCCTCCCCACTCCACCCCTCACTCTGTAGCCCTCTACCACTCTCTCCCTCCCCACTCCACACCTCACTCTGTAGCCCTCTACCACTCTCTCCCTCCCCATTCACCCTCACTCTGTACCCTCTACCACTCTCTCCCTCCCCACTCCACCCCTCACTCTGTAGCCCTCTACCACTCTCTCCCTCCCCACTCCACACCTCACTCTGTAGCCCTCTACCACTCTCTCCCTCCCCATTCCCCCTCACTCTGTAGCCCTCTACCACTCTCTCTCCCTCCCCACTCTGTATCTAACCCCGTGCTGTACCTGTCCTGGGAGTGTTTGATGGGGACAGTGTAGAGGGAGATTTGCTCTGTATCTAACCCCGTGCTGTACCTGTCCTGGGAGTGTTTGATGGGGACAGTGTAGAGGGAGATTTACTCTGTATCTAACCGCGTGCTGTACCTGTCCTGGGAGTGTTTGATGGGGACAGTGTAGAGGGAGATTTACTCTGTATCTAACCCGGTGCTGTACCTGTCCTGGGAGTGTTTGATGGGGACAGTGTAGAGGGAGATTTACTCTGTATCTAACCCCGTGCTGTACCTGTCCTGGGAGTGTTTGATGGGGACAGTGTAGAGGTTGCTTTACTCTATCTAACCCCGTGCTGTACCTGTCCTGGGAGTGTTTGATGGGGACGGTGTAGAGGGAGATTTACTCTGTACCTAACCCCGTGCTGTACCTGTCCTGGGAGTGTTTGATGGGGACAGTGTAGAGGGAGATTTACTCTGTATCTAACCCCGTGCTGTACCTGTCCTGGGAGTGTTTGATGGGGGACAGTGTAGAGGGAGATTTACTCTGTATCTAACCCCGTGCTGTACCTATCCTGGGAGTGTTTGATGGGGATGGTGTAGAGGGAGATTTACTCTGTATCTAACCCCGTGCGGAACCTGTCCTGGGCGTGTTTGATGGGGACGGTGTAGAGGGAGATTTACTCTGTATCTAACCCCGTGCTGTACCTGTCCTGGGAGTGTTTGATGGGGACAGTGTAGAGGGAGCTTTACTCTGTATCTAACCCCGTGCTGTACCTGTCCTGGGAGTGTTTGATGGGGACAGTGTAGAGGGAGATTTACTCTGTATCTAACCCTGTGCTGTACCTGTCCTGGGAGTGTTTGATGGGGACGGTGTAGAGGGAGATTTACTCTGTATCTAAACCCGTGCTGTACCTGTCCTGGGAGTGTTTGATGGGGACAGTGTAGAGGGAGATTTACTCTGTATCTAACCCCGTGCTGTACCTGTCCTGGGAGTGTTTGATGGGGACAGTGTAGAGGGTGATTTACTCTGTATCTAACCCCGTGCTGTACCTGTCCTGGGAGTGTTTGTTGGGGACAGTGTAGAGGGAGATTTACTCTGTATCTAACCCCGTGCTGTACCTGTCCTGGGAGTGTTTGATGGGGACAGTGTAGAGGGTGATTTACTCTGTATCTAACCCCGTGCTGTACCTGTCCTGGGAGTGTTTGTTGGGGACAGTGTAGAGGGAGATTTACTCTGTATCTAACCCCGTGCTGTACCTGTCCTGGGAGTGTTTGATGGGGACGGTGTAGAGGGAGATTTACTCTGTATCTAACCCCGTGCTGTACCTGTCCTGGGAGTGTTTGATGGGGACGGTGTAGAGGGAGATTTACTCTGTATCTAACCCCGTGCTGTACGTGTCCTGGGAGTGTTTGATGGGGACGGTGTAGAGGGAGATTTACTCTGTATCTAACCCCGTGCTGTACCTGTCCTGGGAGTGTTTGATGGGGGACGGTGTAGAGGGAGATTTACTCTGTATCTAACCCCGTGCTGTACCTGTCCTGGGAGTGTTTGATGGGGACGGTGTAGAGGGAGATTTACTCTGTATCTAACCCCGTGTTGTACCTGTCCTGGGAGTGTTTGTTGGGGACGGTGTAGAGGGAGATTTACTCTGTATC
This sequence comes from Carcharodon carcharias, assembly GCF_017639515.1. NCBI lineage: Eukaryota > Metazoa > Chordata > Chondrichthyes > Lamniformes > Lamnidae > Carcharodon > Carcharodon carcharias. The sequence continues at coordinate 2,454,232 of NC_054504.1, forward strand.
TAACCCCGTGCTGTACCTGTCCTGGGAGTGTTTGATGGGGACGGTGTAGAGGGAGATTTACTCTGTATCTAACCCCGTGCTGTACCTGTCCTGGGAGTGTTTGATGGGGACGGTGTAGAGGGAGATTTACTCTGTATCTAACCCCGTGCTGTACCTGTCCTGGGAGTGTTTGTTGGGGACGGTGTAGAGGGAGATTTACTCTGTATCTAACCCCGTGCTGTACCTGTCCTGGGAGTGTTTGATGGGGACGGTGTAGAGGGAGATTTACTCTGTATCTAACCCCGTGCTGTACCTGTCCTGGGAGTGTTTGATGGGGACGGTGTAGAGGGAGATTTACTCTGTATCTAACCCCGTGCTGTACCTGTCCTGGGAGTGTTTGATGGGGACGGTGTAGAGGGAGATTTACTCTGTATCTAACCCCGTGCTGTACCTGTCCTGGGAGTGTTTGTTGGGGACGGTGTAGAGGGAGATTTACTCTGTATCTAACCCCGTGCTGTACCTGTCCTGGGAGTGTTTGATGGGGACGGTGTAGAGGGAGATTTACTCTGTATCTAACCCCGTGCTGTACCTGTCCTGGGAGTGTTTGATGGGGACGGTGTAGAGGGAGATTTACTCTGTATCTAACCCCGTGCTGTACCTGTCCTGGGAGTGTTTGACGGGGACGGTGTAGAGGGAGATTTACTCTGTATCTAACCCCGTGTTGTACCTGTCCTGGGAGTGTTTGACGGGGACGGTGTAGAGGGAGATTTACTCTGTATCTAACCCCGTGTTGTACCTGTCCTGGGAGTGTTTGTTGGGGACAGTGTAGAGGGAGATTTACTCTGTATCTAACCCCGTGCTGTACCTGTCCTGGGAGTGTTTGATGGGGACGGTGTAGAGGGAGATTTACTCTGTATCTAACCCCGTGCTGTACCTGTCCTGGGAGTGTTTGACGGGGATGGTGTAGAGGGAGATTTACTCTGTATCTAACCCCGTGCTGTACCTGTCCTGGGAGTGTTTGATGGGGACAGTGGAGAGGGAGATTTACTCTGTATCTAACCCCGTGCTGTACCTGTCCTGGGAGTGTTTGATGGGGACAGTGTAGAGGGAGCTTTACTCTGTATCTAACCCCGTGCTGTACCTGTCCTGGGAGTGTTTGATGGGGACAGTGTAGAGGGAGATTTACTCTGTATCTAACCCCGTGCTGTACCTGTCCTGGGAGTGTTTGATGGGGACAGTGTAGAGGGAGATTTACTCTGTATCTAACCCCGTGCGGAACCTGTCCTGGGAGTGTTTGTTGGGGACAGTGTAGAGGAAGCTTTACTCTGTATCTAACCCCGTGCGGAACCTGTCCTGGGAGTGTTTGATGGGGACAGTGTAGAGAGAGCTTTACTCTGTAACTAACCCCGTGCTGTACCTGTCCTGGGCGTGTTTGATGGGGACGGTGTAGAGGGAGATTTACTCTGTATCTAACCCCGTGCTGTACCTGTCCTGGGAGTGTTTGATGGGGACAGTGTAGAGGGAGATTTACTCTGTATCTAACCCCGTGCTGTACCTGTCCTGGGAGTGTTTGATGGGGACGGTGTAGAGGGAGATTTACTCTGTATCTAACCCCGTGCTGTACCTGTCCTGGGAGTGTTTGATGGGGACGGTGTAGAGGGAGATTTACTCTGTATCTAACCCCGTGCTGTACCTGTCCTGGGAGTGTTTGATGGGGACGGTGTAGAGGGAGATTTACTCTGTATCTAACCCCGTGCTGTACCTGTCCTGGGAGTGTTTGATGGGGACGGTGTAGAGGGAGATTTACTCTGTATCTAACCCCGTGCTGTACCTGTCCTGGGAGTGTTTGATGGGGACAGTGTAGAGGGAGATTTACTCTGTATCTAACCCCGTGCTGTACCTGCCCTGGGAGTGTTTGATGGGGGACGGTGTAGAGGGAGATTTACTCTGTATCTAACCCCGTGGTGTACCTGTCCTGGGCGTGTTTGATGGGGACAGTGTAGAGGGAGATTTACTCTGTATACAGAGTAAAGTTCCCTCTACACCGTCCCCCATCAAACAGTGAGTGTCTCGCTGTGATCTTGACACCAGAAAAAGACGAGAGGCTGTGTCAGTGGAGGATTGTTTTAATACAAAGTCGGACAGAACAGAAATTAGAAAGTGAAACGTTTGAGGGAAAGCTGTTGGGAGACTCAGGCTGAGAGCCGGTTGGGAGGGGGTGTGAGATTCCCGATCCCAGTCCCTGGGGAATAATCGTCACCGTGCAGTCTCCGCTCTCTCAGGACGCCGGTGGCCGGGACTCGGACAGCGTGACACAGCCCACAGAGCGGGAAGACCACACCACGGAATCTTCCAGAAGGACCCAACTCCGGCCTCTCCGCGCCCCACGACTCCCGGAAGCGTTTCCGTGCCAGCCAAAGACCTTCTCCGGAGCGTGCCGCTTCTGCTGTCGCCCTCAGGGACCCGGCCAATGAAGCGGCGCACAGCAAGATCCCACAATGCTGACCGCCCCCCCGCAGCCCCCACCCCCGATAGGGCGGCTCTCCCTCAGCACTGACCCTCCGACAGTGCGGCGCTCCCTCAGTACTGACCCTCCCACAGTGCGGCTCTCCCTCAGCACTGACCCTCCGACAGTGCGGCGCTCCCTCAGCACTGACCCTCCGACAGTGAGGCTCTCCCTCAGTACTGACGCTCCGACAGTGCGGCGCTCCCTCAGCACTGACCCTCCCACAGTGCGGCGCTCCCTCAGCACTGACCCTCCGACAGTGCGGCGCTCCCTCAGCACTGATCCTCCGACAGAGCGGCGCTCCCTCAGCACTGACCCTCCGACAGTGCGGCTCTCCCTCAGCACTGACCCTCCGACAGTGCGGCGCTCCCTCAGCACTGACCCTCCGACAGTGCGGCTCTCCCTCAGCACTGACCCTCCGACAGTGCGGCGCTCCCTCAGCACTGACCCTCCGACAGTGAGGCTCTCCCTCAGTACTGACCCCCCTACAGTGCGGCTCTCCCTCAGCACTGACCCTCCCACAGTGCGGCTCTCCCTCAGCACTGACCCTCCGACAGTGCGGCTCTCCCTCAGCACTGACCCTCCCACAGTGCGGCGCTCCCTCAGCACTGACCCTCCGACAGTGCGGCTCTCCCTCAGTACTGACCCCCCTACAGTGCGGCTCTCCCTCAGCACTGACCCTCCGACAGTGAGGCTCTCCCTCAGCACTGACCCTCCGACAGTGCGGCTCTCCCTCAGCACTGACCCTCCGACAGTGCGGCTCTCCCTCAGCACTGACCCTCCGACAGTGCGGCTCTCCCTCAGCACTGACCCCCCTACAGTGCGGCTCTCCCTCAGCACTGACCCTCCCACAGTGAGGCTCTCCCTCAGCACTGACCCTCCAGATGTGAACCCTGCACCGAGGGATATTCAGTGCAGAGGGAAGCTGGAGCTGGTGAGGCAAAGTGGACATTGGAAAAGGGAGGGGGAAAAGCAAGGGAAGAACAGAGCAGATGATAAGTCCCTCGCTCCTCCCATCGGAGGTTCCCTCGATGCCCTCCATGGTGCTCATTTCTTCTTAGTCTCCTTGCAGGCTACCACATAGCGCTGGGCGACATTGAGCGGGGGTGAGTACCCATCGGCGTAAGAAGTGTCCTCAAACAGCACAGAATAGTCTTCCTGGGGCTGCAGGAGAGATTCAAAACATTGATCAGAAATGAACTCAGCCATCAGTACAGTGACTGGTGTCTCTCAGTCCCCTCTCTCTCTCAGGGAGATATCTGTACATTGACTGGTGTCTCTCAGTCCGTCTCTCTCAGGGAGATATCTGTACACTGACTGGTGTCTCTCAGTCCCCTCTCTCTCTCAGGGAGATATCTGTACACTGACTGGTGTCTCTCAGTCCCCTCTCTCTCTCAGGGAGATATCTGTACACTGACTGGTGTCTCAGTCCCTCTCTCTCAGGGAGATATCTGTACACTGACTGGTGTCTCTCAGTCCCTCTCTCTCTCAGGGAGATATCTGTACACTGACTGGTGTCTCTCAGTCCCTCTCTCTCTCAGGGAGATATCTGTACACTGACTGGTGTCTTTCAGTCCCTCTCTCTCAGGGAGATAACTGTACACTGAGTGGTGTCTCTCAGTCCCCCTCTCTCTCTCTCAGGGAGATACCTGTACACTGACTGGTGTCTCTCAGTCCCTCTCTCTCTCTCAGGGAGATATCTGTACAGACTGTTGTCTCTCAGTCCCCTCTCTCTCTGTCAGGGAGATATCTGTACACTGACTGGTGTCTCTCAGTCCCTCTCTCTCTCAGGGAGATATCTGTACAGACTGTTGTCTCTCAGTCCCCTCTCTCTCTGTCAGGGAGATATCTGTACACTGACTGGTGTCTATCAGTCTCCTCTCTCTCAGGGAGATATCTGTACACTGACTGGTGTCTCTCAGTCCCTCTCTCTCAGGGAGATATCTGTACACTGACTGGTGTCTCAGTCCCTCTCTCTCTCAGGGAGATATCTGTACACTGACTGGTGTCTCTCAGTCCCTCTCTCTCTCTCAGGGAGATATCTGTACACTGACTGGTGTCTCAGTCCCTCTCTCTCTCAGGGAGATATCTGTACACTGACTGGTGTCTCAGTCCCTCTCTCTCTCAGGGAGATATCTGTACACCTACTGGTGTCTCTCAGTCCCCTCTCTCTCAGGGAGATATCTGTACACTGACTGGTGTCTCTCAGTCCGTCTCTCTCTCAGGGAGATATCTGTACACTGACTGGTGTCTCTCAGTCCCCTCTCTCTCTCAGGGAGATATCTGTACACTGACTGGTGTCTCTCAGTCCCCTCTCTCTCTCAGGGAGATATCTGTACAGTGACTGGTGTCTCTCAGTCCCTCTCTCTCTCTCTCTCAGGGAGATATCTGTACACTGACTGGTGTCTCAGTCCCTCTCTCTCTCAGGGAGATATCTGTACACTGACTGGTGTCTCTCAGTCCCTCTCTCTCTCAGGGAGATATCTGTACACTGACTGGTGTCTCTCAGTCCTCTCTCTCTCAGGGAGATATCTGTACACTGACTGGTGTCTCTCAGTCCCTCTCTCTCTCAGGGAGATATCTGGACACTGACTGGTGTCTCAGTCCCCTCTCTCTCTCAGGGAGATATCTGTACACTGACTGGTGTCTCTCTGTCCCTCTCTCTCAGGGAGATATCTATACACTGACTGGTGTCTCTCAGTCCCTCTCTCTCAGGGAGATATCTGTACACTGACTGGTGTCTCTCAGTCCCCTCTCTCTCTCAGGGAGATATCTGGACACTGACTGGTGTCTCTCAGTCCCCTCTCTCTCTCAGGGAGATACCTGTACACTGACTGGTGTCTCTCAGTCCCTCTCTCTCAGGGAGATATCTGTACACTGACTGGTGTCTCTCAGTCCCCTCTCTCTCTCTCTCAGGGAGATATCTGTACACTGACTGGTGTCTCTCAGTCCCCTCTCTCTCTCTCTCAGCGAGATATCTGTACAGCGACACTGAAGGTTGGTCTGTACCCTTACCCTTTGGGGAGGTGTGTGGATGAGGGCCCGGTAGAAGCAGGTGGTCTGTGGGTACAGGGCGAGAACGAGCTGATCTTTCTGAAACAAAGCCTCAGGATCTGTCTCAGGATTCGCTTTCCACTGGGGAAGAGGTATGATACGCCTACGACTCAAGGTGTGTCTCCTAGAAAGAGGAAGGAAGAGTGAGAGTTAATCCTGGATGAACAGGGACACACTGAGCATCGCTGTTCACGCACTGTCCGAGAGTCAGTGCCGAGGGAGAGCCGCACTGTCGGAGGGTCAGTGCTGAGTGAGCGCCGCACTGTCGGAGGGTCAGTACTGAGGGAGCGCCGCACTGTCGGAGGGTCAGCGCTGAGGGAGAGCCGCACTGTCGGAGGGTCAGCGCTGAGGGAGAGCCGCACTGTCGGAGGGTCAGTGCTGAGGGAGAGCCGCACTGTGGGAGGGTCAGTGCCGAGGGAGAGCCGCACTGTGGGAGGGTCAGCGCTGAGGGAGAGCCGCACTGTCGGAGGGTCAGTGCTGAGGGAGTGCCGCAGTGTCGGAGGGTCAGTGCTGAGGGAGCGCCGCACTGTCGGAGGGTCAGTGCTGAGGGAGTGCCGCACTGTCGGAGGGTCAGTGCTGAGGGAGAGCCGCACTGTCGGAGGATCAGCGCTGAGGGAGAGCCGCAGTGTCGGAGGGTCAGTACTGAGGGAGAGCCGCACTGTCGGAGGGTCAGTGCTGAGGGACCGCCGCACTGTCGGAGGGTCAGTGTTGAGGGAGCGCCGCACTGTCGGAGGGTCAGTGCTGAGGGAGCGCCGCGCTGTCGGAGGGTCAGCGCTGAGGGAGTGCCGCAGTGTCGGAGGGTCAGTACTGAGGGAGAGCCGCACTGTCGGAGGGGCAGCGCTGAGGGAGAGCCGCACTGTCGGAGGGTCAGTGCTGAGGGAGTGCCGCATCCCTCAGGAATATAGAAACTTACTCTTTTCCTTCCTCGTCGATGTCGTCCACCTCGTACCTGGGGGGAGAGAGAGAGAGAGAGAGAGAGAGGGGGAGAGATGGTGACTCTGAGACTCGGTGTTGAGGGAAAGGGAACATGGATCCCCCAGGAACCCCCAACCCCACCCAAACGGGAGGGGAGACGAGTCTTCCTGTGGATCCCGAAATTCCGGTCACAATCCCTAAATCCCAACTTTAACCCAGCACCGGTGCTACCCCCACCTCTCCAGACCCATCCAACTGCCTCCTCCCAGCCCCCTTCCTCCCCCCTCATCCCCTCAGCCTCTGTCCCTCGCCCTCCCTCCTACCCTCGACCTCCACCCAGACCCTTGCCCTCCCTCCCACCCTCGCCCTCCACTTCTACCCTCGCCCTCCCTCCTACCCTCGCCCTCCACTTCTACCCTCGCCCTCCACCTCTACCCTCACCCTCCCTTCTACCCTCACCCTCCACCCCTATTCTCACCCTCCCTCCTACCCTACCCTCGCCCTCCGCCCCTACCCTCGCCCTTCACTTCTACCCTCGCCCTCCCTCCTACCCTCGCCCTCCACCTCTACCCTCACCCTCCAACCCTACCCTCACCCTCCAACCCTACTCTCACCCTCCAACCCTACTCTCACCCTCCCTCCTAACCTCCGCCCCTACCCTCACCCTCCACCTCTACCCTCACCCTCCCTCCTACCCTCGCCCGCCACCCCTACTCTCACCCTCCCTCCTACCCTCCGCCCCTACCCTCTGCCCTACCCTCGCCCTCCGCCCCTACCCTCGCCCTCCGCCCCTACCCCTCCACCCCTACCCTCACCCTCCACCCCTACCCTCACCCTCTGCCCCTCCCCCTCCGTCCCTAACCCCTCCACCCCTAACCTCACCCCCATCCCTCACCCTCCACCCCTACCCTCACCCTCCACACTTACCCTCACCCTCCACACTTACCCTCACCCTCCACACTTACCCTCACCCTCCACCCCTTCCCCTCCATCCCTACCCTCACCCTCCACGCCAACACTCACCCCAACCCTCACCTCCATCCCTTCCCCTCCACCCCTACCCCCACCCCAATCCCTTCCCCTCTACCCCTACCCTCACCCTCCACCCCTACCCCTCTACCCCTACCCTCACCCCTCACCCTCCCCCTGGCCCTCACTCACTTGTTGGCCGTGTGGCTGTAGCTGACCACCTCAGCGAGGATCCACTGCTCATCGCCGTCCAGACCCTTCACCCTCGCTGCAACCTTATCCCCCGGCTTCGCCACATAGTCACTGGAGGCTGGGATCGCCCCACAGAGCGGGGGAGGTCTGGGGGGGCGGGGAAGAGAGAGAGAGAGAGAGAGAGAGAGAGAGAGGCGAGGGGGAGAGAGAGAGAGAGGCGAGGGGGAGAGAGAGAGAGAGAGAGAGAGAGAGAGGCGAGGGGGAGAGAGAGAGAGAGAGAGGCGAGGGGGAGAGAGAGAGAGGCGAGGGGGAGAGAGAGAGAGAGAGAGAGAGAGAGAGAGAGGCGAGGGGGAGAGAGAGAGAGAGAGAGGCGAGGGGGAGAGAGAGAGAGAGAGAGGCGAGGGGGAGAGAGAGAGAGAGGCGAGGGGGAGAGAGAGAGAGGCGAGGGGGAGAGAGAGAGAGGCGAGGGGGAGAGAGAGAGAGGCGAGGGGGAGAGAGAGAGAGGCGAGGGGGAGAGAGAGAGAGGCGAGGGGGAGAGAGAGAGAGGCGAGGGGGAGAGAGAGAGAGGCGAGGGGGAGAGAGAGAGAGAGGCGAGGGGGAGAGAGAGAGAGAGGCGAGGGGGAGAGAGAGAGAGAGAGAGAGAGAGAGGCGAGGGGGAGAGAGAGAGAGAGAGAGAGAGAGAGAGAGGCGAGGGGGAGAGAGAGAGAGAGGCGAGGGGGAGAGAGAGAGAGGCGAGGGGGAGAGAGAGAGAGGCGAGGGGGAGAGAGAGAGAGGCGAGGGGGAGAGAGAGAGAGGCGAGGGGGGAGAGAGAGAGAGGCGAGGGGGAGAGAG